>NC_053444.1:58642214-58932463 GCF_007990345.1 Gossypium hirsutum
CGGTCATGCCAAATAGTAAAAGTATGTGGTGCTACAAACTTCTGGTTTGTAGTAACACATATCTCAATTGCACTAATATGTGTATAATATAAACCTGAAGAAAAAGCAAGTAGCCTTTCCAAAACATATTTCTTTCCACATTCAGCATTTGTAATATATAGATATTCAATATTTTTCTCATTCATAGTCTCAATACGATATCCATTAAGACAAATATCTTTAAAATTTAATAAATTTCTTTGAGAATTAGTGGAATATAAAGCATCATCAATAACAAATTTTGTACATTTAGGTAATAATATAATAGCTCTTCCAGAGCATTCAATAAGTTTTGAACTATCCGATATTGTATTAACATGGGCATCACTTATTGCCAAATGAGAAAAATATTTTTTTATCTTTGAGTATCGTATGTGTTGTAGCACTATCTACAAGACACATGTCTCCATTGATTTTGGGTCCAACGGAATTTTGTTGAATATTTATATTCTTCATAAAAATAAACAAAATATAATATGATAAATATTGTAAATATTTATTAAATATATAAATTATTCTTTATGCAAGAAAATAAAACATACTTAAAATAATTTAAAAATATGAAAATAACATCAACTTTTCTAATGATTCTCAAAGAAATCTGCCACATCTAAGTGAGTTATATTATTAAGGTCATATTCTTACAAATTCTGATATCCAATATATGATTGAAAATGTTAAATTCAAATTTTTTTCAGTTTTGAATACCCGACAAATAGTGATATTAAATTTCGACGATAATACTCACATAATTTATAAATAATTTTCAAATTTTAAATTTTAAACAATTCACGAATTTGAGTAATTTAAAAAAAGAAGCAAACATTTGATCTGCTATCATTCCTAGTTACACTATTTACTATCTATTTTGAACTTTAAATTTTGTATTATTTGTCCAAAGAATTAGTTAGATAGACAATTTATACTATTATTTAAATTTCTGATTAAGTTAGTATCACGAGTTAATTAGACATCAATTTAATTAGGGAGATTTTGAAAATGCCTTTTCGTATTTAAAATAAATTATATTATTCTAGTTATTTTAGTCTTTTTATTTTTTAAGAACAATAAATAATTTGCATATGGTAGGATTTGAACCATAAGTCAATAAAATTTTAATTTACCATTTAATCAATGTTTTATCATAAAATATTTTATAAATTTAATTTTATTATGCATACTTTATTATCTCTATAAATTATATATTTGTACTTATATTATTAATGTTTAAAACCTTAACAGAATTGATAGGAGTCAACCGAGTGCCAATTCGATTAGAAAAATTACAAAAATACTCTTCTTTATTTAAAATAATTTCTACTATTCTAGGGTGTTTTAGTCCTTTTTATATTTTAAAAGAACCCAAAATAATTTACATATGGTGAGATTTGAACCAATGCCTTTGGTTGATAAACTTTAACTTCACCACTCAACAAATGCTTTATCATAAAACATTTATATATTTTAATCTAATTTTTATTTTAATATCGTACATATTGTATTTGTCATTATTAATTAGTTTTAAACCATACATTTTATTATTTATTGTATGTTATTTTTAAATACACTCCTATATCTTAAATATATAATTTTTACACCCATGCACATGTGATAAAATTTCTAGTATAGATAAATTAATTGACTTGAAGGTCCATTTTCTTCCATAATTAGAGGTTGGGATGCAAACATTTGCTAATGTTTTGGTGTCACTTATGAACTACTGTGCAAATCATATAATTTGATGCTAGGAGCAGAGCAGAGCAGTGGTAGCATGGCAACATGCTAATCTCCACCTCACAATCACAAACGTCCGAAGTTATTCATGAAATTCTTCTGTCTTGGCCAGCTCAAATCGCAAATGTTAAATGGATTTATGGAACAACTTTAATAATTAATCTTACGTTATAAAACAACTAAGTTTCCCTTTTCAAACACTATAAAATCCCCTCTCTTCGCTCCAAATTTTCCATCCTCAAGCTATACAACTCTTTCATTTCTACATTAGGCAAGAAGCTCCTAGGGTTTGAGAGAGATGGCTTCGAAAAGATCAGCATCACTTGCCCTCTTTTTTGCACTCAACATTCTCTTCTTTTCTCTTGTCAGTGCTTGTGATTCTTGCCCTTCCCCAAAACCAAGACCAAAGCCCACACCGTTCCCATCTCCTTCTGCAAAAGGCAAATGCCCTAGAGATGCCCTTAAATTAGGTGTATGTGCAAATGTGCTTCGTTTAGTCAATGTCACTATTGGTTCACCCCCAGTGCAGCCATGTTGCTCCCTTCTCCAAGGCCTTGCTGATCTTGAAGCTGCTGTTTGCCTTTGCACAGCAATCAAAGCCAACGTTTTGGGCATCAACCTCAATGTCCCAGTTTCCCTCAGCTTACTTCTCAATGTCTGCTCAAGGAAAGTTCCATCTGGCTTCCAATGTCCCTGATCACTGTTGCAAATTCTTTCTCTTTTTGGTGTTTTTCATGGTTTTGAAGGTCTAATTAATTGTCTGTTCGCATTGGTAACTCCTTGTTTCCTTGTGGATTCATATTGAATAAATAAACTACTATTTATTTATGAATAATTATCCTAAACATACGCGAGGATTTGGATTGATACAATTAATTTTTAAGATATAATAAAATAATAATTAAAAAAGATATTTGACATCATGAAGTTTTTTAATTGAATAATTACCTTTTATTTATTTAACTATTTTTTCTTAGCAAATAGATAATTTCATTTGTTTTGAATTTTTCATTTTTGAAAATGTTCACAATAGCTTACATGAAAATGAAAGAAGAGTGTTTTATCCTCTTGTACCAATTCATCCACCATAATGCGTCTATCCAACCCAATAATACTGTTAGCTAAAAAAAACCTCGAATAATACTTAGATTCGAATTAATGGAATTAATCCAATAAGCACCGAGCATCTAAAGCAAACAAGGGTAATGTTAAAGCTTTAAGCTCAATTAGTGAAGAATCATCAAACAAACAATAAAAATTCTAAAAAACTCTAAGATACGGGTACATTAGAAAATAATACTAGGTTGACTTGAAAGGCTTAAATGATCTAATAAAAATAAAAACTTAACCGGTCCAATTAAATTCTTATATTATTCTTAAATAAAAATTTAATCCTATTTTAATTACTAAATTATTCAACTCATTGTAAATTAGCCAACAACATAAAAGATGTTAAAACGAAACATGCCAATCAAAGAATTAAATGAAAATAATATAATAATAAATCATCTTCAAAATAGTTGTTGCAATTGATGGTGCGCTTAATTACCATATTTTTATAATTTATTTTAATTAATTTTGACACTTAATTCATCATTTCTATGTAAGTACAATAATTGTCTAATGTGTTGAAAATCGAATTAAAAGGTGAAAATTTGGAATGAGAGCTAGTATAACATATGAGAATATTAGATTTTAGGATTATTTTAATATTATTATAATATTGAGGAAAGAGGAGGGGATGATAGTATTTGAACTCGTATCGTATTATCTACGTGTTAGACAAGAGTCCTAACCGTTACTCAAAATAAGTTATACACATAGCATCTTTTATTAATAAATAAAATATTATTTTTATTGATTTTGAATTCTTAATTAATTGCTTTTTTCCTTTAAATTATTCTATCAAATTTAGATAATAATAACTAAGCTCTTTGTCATGGATGTTTTTTGTGTAAAAAATAGAACACCGATAATGTCAATTTATCGCAAAGAAAAAGAGAAAAAAATAAAGAACACATAGATTTTACGTGGAAACCCTTTCGGGAAAAAAAATCACGGGCAGAGGAGAAGGTAATTCACTTTGTCGAATTCGAATTAATTACAAGAGGAGTAAACTATGTCTATTTATAGGCTTGTAAAACCATATTCTAATAGTAGTGTAGTAAGATTGAAACACCTTATTCTAATCAATATCAAATAGATGGAGTTTAATAAGGTTTAAAAATCTTATTCTAAAATAAAATAAAAGAAGTATAATTCTATAGGGATTTTACTTTTATTTTATTTTACCATTTGTATTTTAAGGATTCGGGTCACTTAATTCTAACAATCTCCACCTTGACACAAATTCTTAATGAACAAGTTCTTCATCGCGAACTCTCAACAAACAAGTTCTCCACCTCTTCCATAAAAACCCTTATGGGTTTAACTTCAACAATGAACACCAACCAAGTCTAAGCAATGGTCAAACTTGGTTATAGGAAGTGACTTAGTCATCATATCTGTAGGATTTTCATGAGTACTAATTTTGCTCACAACAATATCACCACAAGCAATAATATCACGAACAAAATGATACCGAACATCAATGTGTTTTGTTCTCTCATTAAACATTTGATCTTTTGTAAGGAAGATGGCACTTTGACTGTCACAAAATACTGTATTGATTTGAAGGTCTTCATTGAGTTTACTAAAGAGTCCTTTCAACCAAATAGCTTCTCTACAAAGCAACTGTGGTAGACAAAGTAATCATCGTTTAATCAGCTTCAGTGGTAGACAAAGCAACTGTGGTTTGCAAAGTGACTTTCCAACTGATTACACAACCCCCGATTGTAAAGACATAACCTGTGAGAGATCTTCTATCAAGGTCTCCAGCAAAATCAGCATCAATATACCCAATAACTCCATCTCTGGTTCTTCTAAACTATAAGCAAACATCAGTAGCACCTCGTAAGTATCTTAAAATCCACTGAACTGCTTTCTAATATTCTTTACCGGGATTCGCCATGTATCTGCTAACTACACTAATTGCATATGATAAATCTGGACGTGAACAAACCATAGCATACATGAGAGATCCCACTGCACTAGAGTATGAAACATGTGACATATACTCAATCTCATCATCTGATTGTGGAGACAAAGCTGATGGAAGCCTGAAATGGGCTGCTAAAGGAGTACTAACAGGCTTAGCATTCTGCATATTGAATCTGCAAAGAACTTTTGTCAATGTACCCCTTTTGACTTAGGTACAATTTACTTCCTTTTCTATCTCTGAGAATCTCCATACCAAGTATCTTCTTTGCTGGTCCCAAATCTTTCATCTCAAATTTTTTACTTAGTTGGGCTTTGACCTTTCTTATCTCTCATTTATCTTTCTCTGCTATTAACATGTCATCAACATAAAGGAGTAGATACATAAAAAAAACTATCACTGTTTTTCTTAAAGTAAACACAACCGTCAAAGCTACTTCTTTTGAAATAATGAGAAGTCATAAAGGAATCAAACCTCTTGTACCACTGTCTTGGTGACTGTTTCAAACCATAAAGAGACTTTTTCAACAAGCAAACATAGTTCTATTTTTCTGAGACTGTAAAACCCTCTGGTTGTTACATGTAAATATCCTCATTAAGTTCTCCATGCAAAAATACAATTTTTACATCTAACTGCTCAAACTCCAAAGCATGCATGGCCGCAATACCAAGCAAAGCTCGAATCAAACTATGCTTCACAATTGGGGAGAACACATCTGTGAAGTCCACTCTTGGAATTTGACTGTAACACTTTGCAACAAGCCTTGCCTTATATTTGGGTTCTTTAACTCCTGGAGTCCCTTCTCTACTTTTAAACACCCATTTACAATGAACAACCTTTTTACCTTTAGGAAGTTTCACAAGACCCCATGTTTTGTTTTTGTGGAGTGATTCTATCTCCTCTTGCATAGCAAACATCCACTTTTCTGAGTCCTCACAGCTAACCGCATCAGAATAATTAGATGACTCTTAGTTTGCATCTATATCTTCAGCCACATTTAAAGCAAAAGTAACTAGATCAGCCTCGATATACTTCTTTGGAGGTTTAATTTCTCTTCTAATTCTATTTTTGGCGATAGAGTATTGTGGTGAAAAAATAACTCTATTCTGAATTTTTGTACTGGCTTGAGGAGTCGAGTCTGTTGTAGATTCTGAATTAGTCTGATGCTCCACCTGCTTTTGATTTTCTTTATTGGAAGTGTCTTTAAGAGAAAAGTTAGGTAGCATAACAGTTTCATCAAAAACATCTCTGCTAATCACAACTTTTTTATTTTCAGGACACCATAAATTATACCTTTTTGCACCAGTTTTATAACCAAGAAAAACACATTTAATGGATCTCGGTTCCAATTTTCCATTATCAACATGAGTATATGCAGGACACCCAAAGATTTTAAATCAAAATAGTCAGTAGAATTACCAGACCATACCTCTTGTGGAGTCTTTTTCTCAATGGAAACGGATGGAGATTGGTTGATCAAAACACATGCAGTAGCGGTTGTTTTGGCCGAAACTGACTTTGGTAAGTTGGCATTTGACAACATACATCGAACCTTCTCCATGATCGTTCTGTTCATTCGTTCTGCAATGCCGTTTTGCTGTGGAGTATGACGAATTGTCAAGTGTCTCACGATCCCTTCTGACTTGCACAATTTATTAAACTCATCAGAACAGAACTCTAAGCCATTGTCTATGCGAAGGTATTTTATTTGTTTTCCCATCTATTTTTCAATCATAGTTTTCCAATACTTAAATGTGGAAAACACATCGCTTTTCTACTTCAGGAAGAACACCCACACTTTTCTGGAAAAATAATCAATAAAAGTTAACATATAATTAGCTCCACCTCTCGAAGGTACTCTAGATGGCCCCTATAGGTCAGAATGAATATACTCCAACGTTCCCTTCATGTTATGGATTCCTTTGGTGAATTGAACTCTCTTTTGCTTCCCAAAAACGCAGTTCTCATAGAACTTCAGTTTGCAAATTCCTTGCCCATCAAAAAGTCCTCTTTTGCTCAATTCGGCCATGCCATTCTCACTCATATGCCCTAGGCACATATGCCAAAGTTTAGTAATATCATCATCTAACAAGGAAGAGGATGAGACAATTGCATCACCAATAACAGTAGAACCCTGAAAAATATATAACTTGGCAGTCTTTCTCGGCCTTTTCATCACAACGAGGGAACCTTTGGAAATCTTCAAAACCCCACTTTTAGCAGTGTATTTGTACCCTTTTGAATCAAGAGTACTCAACGAAATTAAATTTTTTTTCAATTCTAGAACATGACGTACATCACTAAGTATTCTGACAACTCCATCAAACATATTAACTTTAATTGTTCCAACACCTACAATTCTACATGAAGCATTATTTCCCATAAAAATAACACCTTCAGACATTATTTTGTAAGTTGGAAACCAATCTCGATTGGGACTCATGTGGAAGGTGCAACCTGAATCAAGGATCCACTTTTTACTCGCTTTAGAATTGTTAACAGAAGCGACTAGAAGTTCACCATCATTGTAGTCTTCTATAACATCAGCTTTACCAGAATTTTCTAGTTGTTTTCCAGTTTGATTCGCAACCTCCCTTTTGATCTTGTTCTGTAGCTTATAGCACTCAGATTTAATGTGCCCTTTTTTCTTGCAGAAGTTACAAGTTTTACCTCTGTTTGAAGACTTCGATCTACCTTTAGATTTACCGTGAGGATTCCGTTCCTGTGTCCTTTCACGATCATCATCAACATTTCGATCTTGTCTTCCACGAACAATGAGACCCTCTCCCTAAGAGTCAGTTTTAACCACAAGATGCTTTATCTTATCATACGAGGTAAAAAATCATAAACCTCATCAACTGTGAGAGACTCGCGACTATATAAAATCGTATCTCTAAAGGTTGAATAAGACAGAGGCAATGAATAAAGTAGAATCAACCCTAGATCTTCCTTATCATACTGAACCTCCATGGCCTCCAAGTTTGAGAGAATTTCTTTAAAAACTGTTTAGTGTTCGTGCAGAGAGGCACCTTCCTCCAAACAATGAGCGTAAAGACGCTGCTTCATATGCAGCTTGCTAGTTAGAGTTTTTGCCATACATATTTGTTCCAACCTCTTCCATAACCCAGCGGTGATCTTCTCCTTCATCACATCCTGTAAAATTTCGTTAGACAAATACAAATGTAACTGTGTTAACACCTTTCGATCTTTGTGTTTCTTCTTTTCTTCCGTCAATGTTGAAGGCATCTTATCTACCCCTAGCAGGGCTTCCTCTAAGTCCATCTGTGCAAGAACTGCCTGCATTTTTATCTGCCACAACGCAAATCTGGTGTTGTGATCCAATAGTGAAATTTCATACTTAAAAGACGTCATTACCGTGATTGAGATGAACCCAGAAGCTCTGATACGAATTTGTAAAAAATAAAACATTGATAATGATAATTTATCGCAAAGAAAAACAGAAAGAAAAATAAAGAACACACATATTTTATGTGGAAACCCTTTCGAGGAAAAAAACTACGGGCAGAGGAGAAGATAATTCACTATGTTGAATTCGAATTAATTACAAGAGGAGTAGACTATGTCTATTTATAGGCTTGTAAAACCATATTCTAATAGTAGTGTAGTAAGATTGAAATACCTTATTCTAATCAATATCAAATAGATGGAGGTTAATAAGGTTTAAAAACTTTATTCTAAAATAAAATAAAAGAAGTATAATTCTATAAGGATTTTACTTTTATTTTATTTTACCACTGTATTTTATTTAAATAAGGATTTGTGTCACTTAATTCTAACATTTTGGATAGATAGAAATGTGTTTTATTCTTTCATCGAGATGAGGGTAGCTTTCTTTAAAACTTGCATGGAATGAAAATGGAAAACAAAAGGATATGCAATTTAGGTGAATGAAATGTGGATAGCCATAGTTAGAGTATGGCTGAGTCAGGAATTGGCTTCTGTTATAATTCTGTTAAGTCTAATTGTTAGTTGCTGTTAGTTACTAATAACTATTAGTTGTTATGAGCAGTTATCAGCTTTATGTTGCCTATATATGTTCTGGCACAACTTCTTCTCAAATATAATTTTTAATGTATTCTTTCTCTTGATTCAATACAAGATTTATTCAGTATAGAATTTAACATGGTATCAGAGGTTTGCTCGTTCTTGAGGTAGTCGTTCATGACTTCTCCTTTCAGCCCATCTGCTGTTCAATCTGTTGCACCGGTGATGTCATTCGTTCTACCAGATGAAGTGGTTGATAGTCAATTTTTCTCTACCAAAAAGATCAGCGTGCTTCTTGATGATCATAATTACTTGTTGTGACGTCAGCAAGTTCTCTTAGCAGTAAAAACTTATAAGCTTCAGAAGTTTATTGACCCACAGTTTGTTCCTCATTCTCAGTTTTTTCTTGATGATAATGGTGTCTCGCAAGAAAATCCAGAGTTTGCTCATTTTGAACAATAAGATAGTGCTCTTGTATCGTGGTTATTTTCATCGGTGAGTACTGCTATTTTTCCTCATCTTATTGGGCTTGATACGAGTCTCTAGATTTGGAATGCTCTTGTTAGTTTGTTTGGCAGCAAAACTACTTCTCAGTTAATGTTTTATAGAAGGGCATTACATTCTCAGCGTAAGGCTGATCTTTCTATGAAGGAGTTCTTGATGAAAATTAAAGGCTACTGTGATAGCCTTGCTAGTTGTGGAGAGGCTATTAGTGAACGAGAACATGTTACAGCTATCCTTAATGGTCTATCGTCCGAGTATAAGTCAGTGCTTACAATCATTATTGCGAGTTCAGTTCCTTACAGTGTCCGGAGTGTTACTACTATGTTACTTAATGCTGAAGCTCGTCAACAACTCGTTGTGTCTGATGCTTCTAGTTCAGCCAACATGGTCACTCATCAGCCTGCTATTTTTACCGATAATAATTCTTCTCTACCAGTTTATCAACCCTCGTCAAGTGCTCGTGGTCGGGGGCGAGGTTGTTTTTCAGGTTCACGTTTTCAGTGCCAATTATATGGGAAGGCTGGTTATCTTGTTGATCGGTGTTATTACCGATTTGATACCATATATAAAAGTACAGGCTATAGGTCGTCCCCTTCTCCTCAGGCCAATGTTTGCATGGTTGGCAATGGAGCTTCGCCTCATCCCTAGATGCCACCTTTCCTACAAGTGATGCCTGCTTATTCACAATAGCAATAGTATGCCCCTCCTGCACCTACTCAGCTGTAGACTAATCCTTTTACTGCTAATCCTTTGCAGCATGCTAGTACATCTGTCCCATGGCCATCATCATCAATTCATTCCCAGGCTCTTATTGCTACACCTGAAACTGTGGGTGATAATGCATGGAATCCAGACCCAGGCGCGTCCCACCACCTCACCAATTCTCTTACTTCTCTATGTGACAGTATACCATACATTGGCTCAGGTAAGTTGTATATGGGCAATGGTAATGCTCTCTCTATCAGATCAACTAGTCAGTCTTCTCTTCTTATACGATCACGTTCTTTGTTCTTGAAGTCTCTATTGTGTGTGCTTGGGATAACCAAAAATCTATTATCGGTATATAAGTTTACAAAAGATAATCGAGTAATGTTTGAGTTTTTACCTACACAGTTTCGATTTCGCGACCTTCAAACCAATGAGGTCCTGCTCCGAGGTTCTGTGCATAGTAGGCTGTACAAGCTTGACTTATCTGGCTCGTCTCAACCAGCTGGGTTCCCTACTTCAGATCACTGCTGTGCTATTGCTAAGCTCCTCTCTCTTAGTCTATGGCACTCTAGACTAGGACACCCTTGTATTGCTACGCTTAAAAAGGCGTTACACCGTTGTAATATAGATTGTGGCTCATATGCAGATTCTTTTTCGTGTGTTGCTTGTCATTTAGGCAAAGAATGCAACCTGCCATTTTCTAAGTGTACCTCTGCATATTCCACGCCGTTATAATTGATAGTTGCAGATGTTTAGGGTCCTGCTCCAATTTTCTTTAATGGCTTTCGTTACTATGTAGCCTTTACTGATGCATGTACCAGGTACACATGGATTTATTTTTTTTTAAAAAGTCTGAAGTGCTGCATATTTTTCCACTATTTCATAAACAAGCAGAACGGTCTCTTGGTTGCAAACTGCTTGCTTTACAAACCGATGGGGGTGGCAAGTTCCAAGCGTTAAGGAATTACTTGTCTTAACAAGGTATTTAGCAGAGGATAACGTGTCTATATAGTTCTGAGTAAAATGGATTAGTTGAGAGAAAATATAGGCAGATCGTGGAGGTTTGCTTATCCATGCTAGCTCATGCTGCTATGCCTTTGTCCTACTGGAATGATGCCTTGAGCAGTGCGGTATACTTGATAAACAGGTTACCTTCTTCTCCTATAGGTAATATGTCACCCTATGAGAAGTTATTCCAGGTTCCGTCGGACTATTCTTTTCTTCGAGTCTTTGGATGTTTATGTTTTCCAAATCTTCAGCCATATAACACTTACAAACTACAGTTTTGTTCCATCCCCTGCACGTTCTTAGGTTATTCATCTCTACATAAGGGTTATCGGTGTCAGGATGCTAATGGAAAATTGTATATTTCCTGTCATGTTACATTTCAAGAGTCATCGTTTCCTTTCAAAAAAAAGAGTCACTCAAACTTGGTCCTACCACCACTGTCTCATCAAAGTCTAGTTCCAAGTTACTTGTCATGCTTTCTCGTTCTCCACCACCCACTACATCAACTACAACTCATAATACTCCTTTGGCGTCTAGTAATAGCACCTCCCCTAGTCCAACATCTATCTTACCTAGTCCATCCTATCAACCTACTGCTTCTACATCACCTCAACCTACTTCTTGTCCACCTATTGCTTCCTTACTATCTTCACCTACTACGTGTCACCCTATTGTTATTCAACCCACTACACAACTCAATACTCATGCCATGGTCACACGTAGCAAAGCAAGAATATTTAAACCCAATGCATACCTAACCACAATAGTCTGTTCATTAAGTGATACACTTGTTGACATTCATGAAGCAATGAAGAATGAGCATTAGCAAGTAGTAGTGCACAATGAGCTACAGGCCCTACGTAACAACAATACATCGAGTTTATGCTCTCTTTCCGTTAATCGATGCGCTGTGGGTTGCAAATGGTTGTTCAAAGTAAAGAAAAAGGCCGATGGGACAGTGGACAGGTATAAAGCTTGGTTAATGGCCAAGGGCTTTTCTCAACATGCTAGAGTTGATTTTTGTGACACATTTAGCCTGGTGGTTCGTGCAGCAACCATCCGAATCGTGCTTGCTACTGCTGTTATGAGATGTCAACAACGCCTTCCTCAATGGCAATTTGACAGAAGAAATCTACATGGAGCAGCCACCTGGTTTTGAGGTGTCAGGTGCCAATGGTCAACAACTAGTGTCCAAGCTGAACAAAGCGTTTTATGGCCTGCGCCAAGCGCCTAGAGCATGGTTTCATACACTTAAACAATGCTTGGTTACTCAGCTTGGTTTTAATACCTCAAGGGCTGATACTTCATTATTTATTCGTACTTCATCAGGGAGCGTGGTGCTACTTATAGTATATATGGATGATATTGTGCTAACAAGTAGTTCAAATGATGAGGTGATAGTGTGGTCCATCAACTTCATAATAGATTTGCTCTCAAAGACATTGGGCAGCTAGATTTTTTCTTAGGTATTGAAGTACAACATATGTCACAAGGGGTGTTGCTCAGTCAGAAAAAATACATCTTAGAAATTCTTGCTAAGATTGGTATGATAGGAGCTGCAGCTGTTCCTACACCTATGGTAAGTGTTCCAAAATTAACTGTTTCAGATGGCAGTCCTCCTTTCACTGATATTCATCTATATCGACGTATAGTAGGGATGCTCCAGTATCTGTTCATCACACGACCAGAATTATCCTTTTGTGTTAACAAGTTGAGTTAGTATATGAATTGTCCAAGTGAGACTCATTGGAGAGCAGTCAAACGTGTGCTGAGATATCTTATTGGGACTAGTGACCATGGTTTGTTTTTCACCAAAGGGCATGTTGAGGTTGTTGGGTACTCAGATGCTGACTGGCCTCGTCTGTTGAAGATCGGCGTTCCACCACAGGGTATGTCGTATACCTCGGGCAAAACCCTATTGCGTGGTGTTCAAAGAAACAAAATGTTGTGTCCAGGTCATCCTCTGAAGCAGAATATCGAAGTCTCTTCAACTGTGTGTTAGAGCTTTTGTGGGTTAAACAACTGGTAGATGAGATTGGTTTGTCACAGTCGATACCTGTGATCTAGTGCGACAATACATCGATAGTAGCTATAACTGCAAACCCCACACATCATGCTCGAATGAAGCATGTAGAAATTGGTTATCATTTTATTCGGGAAAAGATTCTCACTAGAGTTTTGCAGGTAAACGTTGTCCCATCATCAGATCAAATTACGGATGTTCTTACCAAGCCAATTACACCTAAGCAGTTTGAATCATTTCGGCAAGCACTTCGAGTCTTCACACTCAACGAGGTTTCCAAATGTTCAAACAACAAAGAAACTGGGAGAATGTTAGAATATGGCTAGTCAGGAATTGACTTGTATTATAATTTTGTTAAGTCTAATTGTTAGTTGCTATTAATTACTAATAATTGTTACTTGTGATGAGCAGTTATCAGCTTCATGTTACCTATAGAGGTTCAAGCACAGCTTTTTCTCAAATATAATTTTTGATGTGTTATTTCTCTTGATTAAATACAAGATTTATTCAGTATAGAATTTAACAGCCATCACATTCATAGGTTTGCAGGCAGTTTAGACGCATATCACATAAAGTAAATTTGTTTGTATTATAGAATTGGGTCCAAATTAAAAAAGAAGGAATATAATACATTGGATCCATTTTGAAGGCTTGAATGATTTGCGGTTGAGATCTTTCACGGGTTGCTAATCATATACTTAAAAACGAAATGTTGGTTTGATAGAAGCTTAATTAATAACAAGCTCTCTTAATAAAGTCGTATATTCCCCTCATATGAACTAGGGCTGGATATTCAAGATTGTTAGGTCTCATTATACCCAACAAGTTTTCTTGGAAATCTCTTATATAAGCATCCAATTTAATAACAAAAATAAAAATTAAAACCAAATTGTATGCAGCTGACAATGTCAATATCTGGTCAAACAAATACTTTCTTGGTAAAATCTTTTCAACTTTCGATGGTGAATTTTGTTTGTGAAAATGTTTTTATTTTATTTTATTTTCTATTTTCATTTTTTAAAAAAACAATAGATTTTAGTAAAACTTGACATGACAAATGAGTTAAAAATTGATGCTTGTTTTTAAATTATATTTAAAATATTGGACATTGAGGATGGGTGTGACAAAACAATTTCAATGAAATTATAAGGAATGAACTACAAATTAAGAGATTGTTTATTCTGTATTTGCAATCAACTTCTCATATATTGAATCACATCTGTCAAAGGGAATCAAGCTAAAGATTTTGTGTCAAGTTTTACAGACATATGGTGACAATATATATTGTCCACCTCTGCCACGTGGGAACCTGTTTTTAGTTTTTCTTTTGATAAAAAAACCCTGCCTTACCTGGATCCACTTAGCTTAAGTTGAAGATAAAATTAATATTGACTTCATTAAGTTTCAGTAATTTCTGTAGTGGAAAGAAAAATCTGGTTTCAGTCAAGACATGACAATGTATATTATTGTAAATGGAATTCTTTTTCAGATGAGGGCACGGAGTCTATGGTGGAACCCAATACTCATCCGTCATACTTCTGTGAGATATTCATTTTTTTCTTTTTCTTAAGTAACATGAATTTTTTACAAGTATATATTTGTAAAGAGGAGATTCACAAGCTTCTCAAGGCTGCTAAATTTTTTTTTGAAATATGACTTTTTTGAAAAAACATATGGTTCTAAATACAAATTATTCTAAATAATGGTTATTCTAAACATAATTATTCCCAAAACGTTATTATTCTAACCAGAGTTGTTTTGAACTTTAGCTAAACTTTATTATGAACAAAGTTATTTTGGACATAATTATTTTCAAATAACAATTATTTTAAACAACAATTATTCTTAACTAGAGTTATTGTTCTGAAGGAAATATTCTTGATAATACAATTTCTTCAAATATAATATTTTTATCTTAAGGAAGAGATAACATGTTTACCTACAATTCCAACATTGTTCTTCAGCCTAGAAAACTTCCATTGACAACATGCAAACCTAGAAACCATCCCTTATGTTGGATTGGGATCATTAGCTCATTACAATGATCAGTATCTAGCTGCAAGTTCTTTTGGGATCTTGAAATTCGAGGTAAATGTGAATGATGTCTTTGTTGACTTTTGGATTAACATGCCATGAAGATGCAGGATGCATTCAGGATTGGGATATAGCACAATCAAAACAAAACAAAACGAAACCGAAGATCAACATGAAGGTCTGACAAGATAGCCTTCAACACGGAAGTAATTATGTTGTTTTGAACCTAAATCTGTTTTTGTCTTCAGTAGTTAGTTGTTGTAATTATCCGAATTTGGAACGGATGAGATAATAAAAGTAAACGATGTAGATACTTAAATATTAAGTATTAACTACCATGTGTTGAAGACAATTAAAGCAACCCATTGTTTGAACATTAAATTCTGTACCTTTTTGTCCAATAATTAGCCTGATAATGCTCCTCGGATGAAAAATATACATAGATCAAGTGATTTCACGATCCCATTATCTTCCATAATTAAAGGTTGGGATGCAAACATCTTAATATGAAATGCTGTTGCAAAACGAATAATTTGATGCTAGGAGCAGTGGTAACATGGCAATGTGCTAATATTCACCTCATAATCACAAACGTCCATATTTCACGAACATCGTCTCCTAAGCCAGCTCAAATCGCAGAATGAAAGCGATATATGATTCAATTTTATGAATTAAGCTGACGTTAAAAACAACCAAGTCGCCCTCTTGAAACACTATAAACCTCACCCTTCACTCCAAATTCTCCATTCTCAGAGTATATTACTCTACTTCTACTTTAGGCACGAAGCTCCTAGGATTTGAGAGAGATGGCTTCGAAAAGGTTAGCATCGCTTACCCTCTTTCTTGTACTCAACATTCTCTTCTTTTCTCTAGTCAGTGCTCGTGGTTCTTGCCCTTCCCCCAGCCCAAAACGAAACCCAAAGCCCACTCCCTCCCCATCCCCTTGTGCGAAAGGTAAATGCCCCATTGATGCCCTTAAATTAGGTGTATGTGCTAATATACTTGGTTTGGCTAATGTCACCATTGGTACACCCCCAGTCCAACCATGTTGCTCCCTTCTCCAAGGTCTTACTGATCTTGAAGCTGCTGTTTGCCTTTGCACAGCAATCAAAGCTAATATTTTAGGCATCAACCTTAATGTCCCGGTTTCTCTCAACTTGCTTCTCAACATCTGCTCAAGGAAAGTTCCATCTTACTTCCAATTTCCCTAATCATGATGTCAAAATCTCTCGTCTTGGTGTTTTTTGTGGTTTGAAAGTTCTAATTATTTCCAATTCCACTTCCCAGTGATAATTGCTTGCGGTAGCGTTTGTTTCCTAGTTGATACAAAATAAGTGTACTACCTTTTTTCTTTACAAATGTTTTTTTTTTTGTAAATTTAAGGCAAAATGAAAGTCTAATATCATTCAGTTTGTGATCATAACCATGAGTTACGCTAAACATGTAAGTTATGTTAGGATTATTTTATTTTATTAAGCATCATTAGTGATGGGATTTTTTGGATTGAATCAAATTTATTTCCCAAATAAAATTAAAGATATATTAACTTCATAATACATTAAATTGGACCTCTGATTAAATTTTAATTTATTTGTAGTGTTCATTGTGTATTAACTTTAGTCCAAATCAAGTATATAGCTATAGTATAGTTTGATGTACAAAAGGTTAAAGTGTTTCAAACTAGTATAGTATTAAGTACGTTGGATGGGTAGTGGTAAAACTAGAGGTGCAAGCAAGGGCCTTGGCCCATCCTTAGTCAAATGCGAAAAATTTTCCTTTCAAAAGTAAAATCTTTCCATTTAAGCTTTTAACTTTTGAATGAATGGATAATTTATTTCTTTGCCCTCTAAAAAAATTTAATAATGCAATTTAAAAATTTTTAACACAAAATTTTAGCCCTGGTTTGTTCAAAATTTTATACTTTTAGTCCCCTAAATAAAATTCCTAACTTCGCCTCTAACGTTGGGTATACAATTGGTGCATGGTGTAACATTGCTTATAAGAGATCATGACTCTCACAAAGAGTCAATATATCCTCTTAAAGGTATTATATCATTGATGGAAATTGAGCATGGTTATAGATCATTTATGAAAGGGATAAATCCCAAAACTATACATGAACTATGGTTTTAATGTGCAATTGTATACATAAATTTTGATTTGTACAATTTTATACATGAAATTTTGATTTGATCCAATTCTTCTAAATTATTAACACAATTATTAATATAACATTATTTTATGTTTATATATTGTACACATCAATAATTATATTTATCCAATATAAAAATAAATTGATGTATTTATTTTTTTAAAATGTGTATGATTAAATCAAAATTAAAGTTTCAAGTATACATTTGAACCACAATTAGAGTTTCATGTGTATAATTGCACCAAATTAAAGTTCATGTATACAATTTTACATTAAATCAAAATTCATGTATAATTTTGAGATTTATCCCTTTATGAAATTATATAATTTATCAATTACTAGTTTTGTGGATGATAATTTTCATTATGGAGTCTATAATGGAATTTTAAGATAATGTGATTTAAAGTACGTGAACAAATATAATTTTAGGAGGTTGAGGACATCATACTAAGTTTCACACATATATAATTGAAAGTTCATACTTTCAGTCACACAAATACAATAGCCAACCCCATGAATAATATCTAAAATTATCTTGGATTCCTTCATTCACAAAGCTTTAAATTCATTTCATAATGTTTGGAGCCTTGCCTCCCTCAATTTGTCAACTCTTTAGAAAGAACTTTGCAAAATCTTTTTTTTATTATTCTTTTTTTTTGGCAGTGGCATTGGTCACTTTTATAAATGTCAAGCTTGTTAATTGTTCTTTCTTATCTTCATCAAATTATCCTTTTTATTTTGAAATAATAATGACTCATTTTGTGAAAGATCATAACCATTTTGTACAACCTCCCAAATATCTTGTGAGCCAAATAAAACTTTCATACAAAGACATCAATTTTCATAGTTCTCCTTGGTAAGATGATGAAACTGAAATTGAAACATTCCATTATCTGTCACCTCTCATACTACATAATCAAGTTTTAATGCCTTTTTGTTGGAAGAATAAGGAAGAAAGAAAACAATTTTAGAGAAGAGAATAGGATGAAACTAATTTTGCATTATGAATTTCTTTTCTTTTCTTTTCCTTTTCTCATTTTTTTTATTTTTTGCTTACATTTGGTTACAACCTTCATTTTCTATTTATAATGACTTCTAAGCTAATTTAAAACTCAATTCTTATTCAAGCATTATCTAAAGCTTGATCGAAAATCTTTATCTAAATCAACTAATTGGCTAGGTCCTTATCAATGTTATCATCCTAACCCTTTGTTGCAATATGGGAATAAAATGAACTTATGAGAAATTAAGAAGGCTTCAAGACAAGTATCAATGACATTTTCATTAAAGTTCTATTCGCCCCCACCTATATTATGGCGTGCAAAATAATTATGGACAAATGTACCTTGATGATATAATAAAGCCCAATGACTATCTATGTTTTGCACTAACGAAAATAGTCCACTGAGCATTGATCAAACCATAGTAAGAATATCAATTTCCATAAAGAACTTCTGCAATAATTCTTTGTAGAACAATCTAGGAATATTAGAAGATGGGGCAGAATAGAAAGAAACTTTTGTTTCTCAACTTTTGATGTGTTTTTTTGGTTTGTCAAACAAATGAAATTTGACTCTTATTTATAAGAGTTCTCATGTCTCTTTATAAGAACACAACTATCTAAATGGATAGTCACATCTTTTAACAATAAACATAATGATGCAATAGATGTCTCCTTGAATAATCATGATTCATTGTTAATAATCAAGTGATATAATTTTTGAATTTAATAGACATAACTTGTCATTATGAAATATGATAACTTCACTATATATATTTTGAAAATGTTCCAATGATCCCTCCATTTTCAGAATATTCTAGATTTTGATAATCTTGGAAATCGATTGCATAAATGAAGATGTCTTACGATTGAACCTCCACTCAGTGAAAACTTTACTATACTTTGAACCAATTATTCCATTTGATCTAAACATATTCAAAATTGGCTATTCAATAACATATTCCATTCAATTTAAAACACAAACACATAATTAGGGCATTTTGCACTTAAGCCCCTAAAATTTACATTTTTCACAATTTAGTCCTTATTTCACAAAACACAATATACACATAATTTCACTATTTCATGCTTAGGCCGAATATTCCTCATGCTCATACAAGTCAATGAATTTCATTTATTTCACATTTTAGTCCCTCAAAATATTATTTTCACAATTTAGCCCAAATTACTCAAATTCATCAAAAATCCAAAGACAAAACATTATAATCTATCACATATCTTTTATTTTCTAGCATCAAATAACAAAAATAACAAACTATCATCAATAGCAAAACACAAAATCATTCTCAAATTCAAAAATTAAAACATGGGCTTTGTAGATTTCATAGCAACAATCTCAAAAACGTAAAAATTATCAAAAATCGAACAAAAACGAACCTTGAATTAAGCTTGATAGTAGCCAAAACCTTAAAAGCCATGGATGATTTTCTTTCATTGATATATTTGGCCAACAAAGATGATAATGGCTTTAATTTATGCTTTTGTTTTATTTAATTATCATATAATTATTCATTTCCATTTTTAACCTTTATAATTTTATTCCATTTCCACTAAATCATGTCCAAAAGTGTCCATGCATAAATTAAATGGTCTAATTGCATCATAAATATATCATGCTATAAAGAAAACAACAATTTGGCCCTTACATATTTAACTATCAACTTTTTCATCTTACGCGATTAAGCCTTTTTATTAAATTGACACTCAAACGACAAAATTAAAACACGAAAATTTCATGGATATAAATTCACACAGTATAAACAAAAAATAATAATATTTAAATACTTTTTTGACTCAGATTTGTGGTCTCGAAACCACTGTTCCGATTAGGGTTGAAACCGGACTATTACAGTAAGGGTGGTCGGGACTTTGTTTTGGCTTTGACTTGTGAGTTTTCGTTGTTACAGCTTTATGTCAGCAACTCGTTGAGGGTTATTCAATGTTATTATGAAATTGATTCAGAATCTGAGATAATGTGTGTACGCATTTCTGAATCTATTTGATTGGTGTATGGGAGATTGTATGTGATGTGGATTCTGTAGCTGCACTAGAATTCTGTAATTGATTGTCTAGATGTGAGATGTGAGTTTCTGTGTCCAACTAACTTTCTGGAAATTTTGTATTTTGATTATGTATGCCTGTTTGCATACATACTTTTGCATAAAATTATTTGGGGTTTGGTTGTGAAGTGAAAAAAGAGTGATTTTGATAAGATCTGATAGTTTAACTGCAAATTATCGATACAGTGGTTTACCGCACTGTATTGCATGTACGTCAACTTTGCTGCGTACTATTATCTGATTGGCAGTTTAAACTGAAACATGTTTGTACAGCGGTTTACCACAATGCACTGTACTGTAGATACGTCAGCTTTGCTGTGTATTATTATCTGAGTGGCTTAGTCCACATACATGGTGTGTAGGTTTGGATGGGCCTTTCATGGTCCTATGCTCTATTAGGGTGTAATCGGAGGACGAAAAGGTGTTTTGGCTGGGTGGGTGGGTTTTCACTACTTGACTGCATTCATAAGCATCTATTTAAGTATTTGGGTGTAAGTTTTTTTGTCTGCATTCTGTCTGTTTGACTTATCATTTGTGATTGTTCTTGTGTGTAATGATGTTTGGTAACACCGTGTTTGTGATGATAAGTGTTTTGGCACCGACCCATTAACGTGTTATTAGTTGAGTCTCTGTCTATGATGTAGTGTGCTTGTTTGTTACGTTCTATTGGGATATTAATCTCAAATTTATCTTCTATTTCTATATATCTTTGTAAGTTTGTTTTGCTATTAAACTGTTATTTGGAATTCTCTTCTGTAAATCTGTTATTAATCGTGTAGAACTCATACTGAGCTCGTGTAGCTCACCTCCTTAGTGTTTCCCCTTGCAGGTACATTTTCATATTCTGATGCTGGACTCAGCATGATGGAGGTCTCTGAAGCATCACATTTTTAAAATTAGTTAATAAAGTATTTTCTGTAAATCTGAGTTTTATAGATAAACGGTTTGAATTGTAAGTTTTATTTTGAATATTGTGGTAAGAATTTTGGGTTTTACGCACGTAAGCGTCTTTTGCACTAAAATTTTTGTAATATCAAGATTTTACAACAGAGATTTTTTCGTAACTTAAATACCATATGTTTTTTAAATTTTTGCTACGATCATTTTGGTGATCAATGTAACCTCCGAGATTCGGTCTAAACTTCTAGGCTGGGTTTTGGGGTGTTATAGTTTTCCTGAATGGTCATAATGTTTCTATTGGATAGATATCTGTTCAACTAATGTTTGAATTGTGTCATCACCATTCAAAACAAAACTATTGTTTCAATCCATTAATAGATCATTTCCTTACCGTGCTTCTTCATTCCATCCATCTTCTTTCTTTCTTTATTAAATGATATATGATATATATTATATACTTCTATTCTAATCACAATCATGCATTTTAAAATGTCATGCATACGATAAACTAGCATTTGATTTTTGTCAACTAATTGATACACAAGACACCAACATCCTTTTGCATAATATTGTTCAATAAACACATTATGATTGAAATCTATTTAATGCAAAGTAAAACAATAAATATGACATGCCTTTATTTGCGATAAAGATCTCTTATAAATCAAAATTTGACAAGATCAATGATCTCAATATTGTCTCATTCCTGATAGCCATCCTCGTAGTACCATGCTTGTAGTGGCATGTGAATGCACAGTAAATATAGACAATTCTCATAAATTGCAAAATATAGAACCTTAAAATTGTTGGTGTAAGGATAAAAATGAACTTATGAGAAATTAATGAAGGCTTCAAGGTGAGTATCAATGTCACTTTAATTAAGGTTCTATTCGCCCCCACTTATATTATGATGTACAAAAGAGCTACTGGCCAATGAACCTTGAGGATATAATAAAGCTCAATGATTGTCAATGTTTTGCACTAATAGAAATAGTCCACTGAGCATTGACCGGAGCATTGAGGATATAATAAAGTAATATAAATTTTTTATTTTAAGAGACATAACTTGTCACTATGAAATGTGATAACTCTTGATTAATAATCAAGTGATATAACTTTAAGTTACTTGTAACTTTTCATTTACAACTATTAAAACACTATATATATTAAAAATGTTCAAACACCCCTAACCTAATTGTGATCCATATATACAAAATCGGATAAAACAAATCTGATCACATGAACAAATAGCAAGTTTACACTAGCAAACATCAAATACTTCTAAATAACATGTTTACACATTTAGAAGCTTCAAATTACATTATCCAACATCAAATGCTTCTAAAGCAACTTTAATAGCAATTGTCTCTGCAAAATTCGACGCATAAACATGGCTACATCTGAATGTCCCCAACTTTCCACTAGAAGAGCCACCAACATTGAACTTCAGAGCATCCTTCTTTGGGCAAATACACTTACATTTACTTGTAATATTCTTAAAGCTGATTTTATATTAGTTGTTAGGAATGGTTTAGATTTTCTTATTTGTGTTTCTCTTGTGAACATATAATAAAGAATATGATATAGTATTTAATGGAAATGCATTCATTCAATTGAAAGGTAATAAAGAGAATAAAGCTAATAAAATGGATGGGGCATCAACCAAAATATTACTAATTTATCGAATGAATTTACAAACTTTATAAAAAGAATGTGAAATTAAAATTTGGGAGTACCAGACATAATTTTATCATATTTTTAAATGATACATGCTATATATATAAAAAAAATTAAAATTATGAGAGAATTTAAAAGGACTGAGATCCCTCAAAGCTTCTTTTTTTTTCTCGGAATTAATGTATTTTCATGTAGATTAATTTTTTTGAGTTTGTGCTTGCCTCTCTTGATAAAATTATTTTTAAGGTTTAAACTTAAATTCTCCCATAAAATTGTAATATGTATTACCACTATATCCAACACTTGAGATATTAAATATAAATTAACTCAAAAAAACAAACAAAACTTTATTTGGATTGGAATTTTGTTGCATGCATTGTAACTTTATTTGGATTGGAATCATGGTTAAAAGTATTCCTACTTGAGTTATGAAATTATTAAAGTATCCTCTTATATATATATATGAAATTTAATTATAATTTTATGAGGATGCTTTGTCTCTTTCATATAAAAAGTAAATCATAATGAGATTTGGAGTTGAAACACGATGCATAATAAATATAATAAACAATTAGGTTTATGATTGTAACCAAAATTTCAAATAATTTTTATGTGAATTTCTAATGGGAGTCATAAATCAAATGACATTTTATATTTACGTCTTGCTTCTTTTATCAAAACTCAGGACATTCAAACTATTTCAGCAAATTAATAGCATAGCTGTTTTATTTGCTATGGTTTGAAAATGGAAAAGATTTACTTAAACGAAAGAACCGCATTCATACATACTATAGCAAGCGTTTTGGAGGGCTACCACATTTGTTTGTATTACAGAATTAGCTCCAATCCAATATATATATAAATCAATTTGCTTTACTTGTTTCTTTGTTGACAAGTTAAAGCAAGATCTTGCTAATCGAATTATTGAAAAAAGGGAAATTTTATTGTAGGAACATTAATATAAAGTTCCAAGTTGTGTAAACGACATATATTTCTTTTAATATGGTAATTATCATGTAATGGTGTCTATCTTCCAGTTTTTTGCATTTACATTTTATTCTTAAAATAAGACATTTTTTATTTACTCAACCTTCATGTCATCATCTCCTTTCGTCAAGCCATAGTTACAACCATCTTTTTCTTTTCTTTCATTTCACCATGGAAACTTATGCACACAAACTTTTGGCAAGAGAAGAAGACAAAATAATTTGGATTAAAAATTATTTCAAATGAAAATTGAACACACGAAAGGCCAATTGAAAACAAATCTGGGATTCTATAACTATCCTAGGAGATAAGATTGTTGGGTTATGATGTTCATCCATGGCAGCCATCATTGGATGATCAAAGCTTTACCATATTTTTTTTACTCTTACGAACAATACATCAGATTTTCAATCTATAAAAGATCATATATTTGTGCGCAATCAAATGACCGAATCTGGAACTTCTATATCGGTAACTGCCATGTTTTAGTGAGTTTGAGTGAAGATTAGATGATACTTTTTATGGTTTCAATATATATATATATACACACACACAATTTTCATTTCAAATCCTTCTTTTATTCTCTTGATCGAAATTATTTTGCTTTTTTTTATTTTTTCATGTTTGATTTTGATTATTTTCTTCTCTTCCCAATTTGAAGTCTCCATGTATAATACTTTTTCCTGGAAATGCTCAAATGAAATGAAATTGTAAAAAGGGAAATCAATTGACTCTTTTAACCATGGCTTAAGGAAAGAGATAATGTTTACATGGAATTTTTTTTCAAAAATTGTTCACATGGAAGTCTATTAGATCAAAATGTCTTCTTTAAAGAATAAAGTCTAAAATGCAGGTAATATAGTTTTTTAATTCCACAAATAACTTTAAAATATTTATATATATATTACTATACCTTATAAAATACTTGTTAACCTTCTAACCTTGCTTGTAGACTTTAAATATTCCACTAATAGTGTATCAAATACTTTATCGGCAATGTACATTAAAATGTGTTATTGAGTTGATGTAATGAATAATAAATATTATTATGAACACTATATATATATATAAAATATTTATATCTAAAATGAATTCATGGAATTTAAATTAAGACATCAAAATCTAACAAAGACTTAGATTTATTGTTTCAACCAAAATTTCTTTTGTTTTCTATATAAATATACTTTTACATTATTACTTTTTTCTACTTATATATTTGGATGTCTCATAATCAAATACATACAATATTTGGAGGAATATGGTCGGCAAGTAGAATATTTATCGTATATTGAATCACATCAAAGGGAATAAAGCTAAAGATTGTCTGTCAAGTTTACCCACAAGATGTGAAAGCAGATAACTTCCAAGTTATTTCAATGCATACATATATATCCACCTGGACCACCGCTGGAACATGAGGCTATTTTATGTTTTTCTTTTAATAATTCATTACTCCACAAGCAGTCGTGGCAAAAAGTAAACCAACCTTAAGTTTGAAGATAAAATGAATGTGGACTTGGTTAGGTTTCAGTAGTTTCTGCAGTCGAGAGAAGCATCCGGTTTCCAATCAATGTGTGAAAAAGAAGGGAAAAAAATCACCTGGTAATGACAATTAAATGTATATTAATGTAAATGGAATGATTTCTTTTTCAAATGAGGGCACAGTTCCAAATGGATCTCTTGTGGAACCCATGGTAGGTCTCTAGGTGCTTACCCGTGACACTTCAATCCTGTTTTTCAAGCTTGAAAACTTCCATTGACAATGTGCCAAGAATAGGAACAAAATCGGTTTGTTAGCAGTAACTACGAGCAATCTCAATGGTATTATTATAGAGGAAAATTAAAGGATTAAATAATGAAGACTCTGAACGTTTCTAGTTGCATTAGCTCATTGCAGTTAAGTTTTTTGACAGCAAGTTGTATTGGGATCTTGAAATTGGAGTTCAATGTGAAAGATATGGGTTTGGTTGGATAACATACATGATACAGTCAGATTGGAATATAGCGAAATCAAAACAAAACAAAAAATGAAACCCAAGAATAAGATGAAGGTCTGGCAAGCTATACTTCAACAGCGAAGTAATTATGTTGTTCTGAATCTGGATCCATTTTGTCTTCAGCAGTTAGCTTTTGTGAGTTGTAACTATCCTAGTTCGGAACAGAGCCAGAGAAGATATTTTGTAAAATAAAAAAAAAAAAAGTATTAGCTACCATTGTTTAGAAGACTATTAAAATCTGTCCCAATATTAGATTAATAATAAGGCTATTAGGATGAATGATATAGATAGATTAAGTGATTTGAGGGTCCCAGTTTCTTCCACCATTAGAGGCTGGGACTTGCTAATATTTTGGTGTAAATCTCCACCTCAATCAATTCAAATTGCAAACATTAAATTGATTTATGGTAAAAGTTTATTAACTAAGCTTACATTATAATACAACCGAGTTGTGCTCTTAAAGCACTATAAAACCCCCTTCCTTCACTCCAAATTCTCCATACTATAACTTGTACATTAGGCAAGATGGCTTCAAAAAGAACAGCATCGCTTGCCCTCTTCTTTGCCCTCAACGTTCTCTTCTTTTCTCTAGTCAGTGCTTGCGGTTCTTGCCCTTCCCCCAACCCAAAACCAAAGCCTACTCCTTCCCCATCCCCCTCAGGCAAATGCCCCCAAGATACCCTTAAGTTAGGTGTCTGTGCTGAGGTGCTTGGTTTAGTCAATGTAACTGTTGGTTCGCCCCCAGTGCAACCATGCTGCTCCCTTCTCCAAGGCCTTGCTGATCTTGAAGCTGTTGTTTGCCTTTGCACAGCACTCAAAGCTAACGTTTTGGGCATCAACCTTAATATCCCAGTTTCCCTCAGCTTGCTTCTTAACGTCTGCTCAAAGAAAGTTCCATCTGGCTTCCAATGTCCCTAATTATTGTTTCCAATTCTTTGTCTTCTTGGTGTTTTGTGTGGCTTTGAAGGTCTAAGTAAGTTATTATGGTGATTGGTAATTGCTTGTTTCTTAGTGGATTGAGATTGAATAAGTGTACTACTTTCATTTATTAAAGTTTGTTCATCTAATTTAAAGGAAAAGTATTCAGTTTGTTTATTTGAATAAACCATCCATTGTTGACTTGAAAGTGATGCTTGTATTTGGTCTTATTATATAGTCATAAACAATTTTTGTTAATTTATTACATAAAATTGTTAAATTATTTTATTTCTTTTAAATGTACAAATCCAAGACACCTCGCTTGTTTATATTGCAAGCCCTAACAAAATATATATGAATTGGCTATATATGTATATATCAAATGAAGCCTTCCTTCATGACACTCCATTATATTTCTTTTCTTTTCTTTTCTTTTCTTTTTAACCTTGATGGACAGTTTTCAATCCTAATTCTTTATTTCTTTGATTAAGATTATATTTAATTTAAATTTGATATTTAATCTTTATATTTTTTAAAAATTTTTATAAAATTTTAAATATTTTATACTAATTAAAATAATTATGTGAATGTAAGATTTGCTAACTCTATTAAAATTATTTGTTAAATTTAAGTTCATTACAATGTTACCAAGTTTTTTACTTTCAAAAAGTCACGACAACAAATTTAACAGAATAAATTTTAATGGTGTTGATAACTAAACCTAAATTTTTAAATTCAAAAAATAGATAGACTAAAATTTTGAAAATAAAGGTATGAGGACTAAATGCTAAATATATGAAAAGTACAAAAACTTAGAGTTCATTGTGTCTTTTAATCTTTTACTTTATAATTAATCAAAATGTGTGGTGTGGTGGTTTGCCACTTCATCCTTTAACCATGTGGTTGAGGGTTTGATTTCCGCTCAAAAAAATGGAGGACATTCCATAGCTAACATATTTATCTTTTCGGAGAGCACCTGTGATGAGGGAAGTAATCACTGCTATCAACTAACCTAAAAAATATTTAACCTAATGTGAAACCTGAAACCATACTAGTGTGTGTATATATATATATGGGTTAATATTTTGTACATTTACAATTTTTTTATTCCACAAGCAGCTTTAAAAATTGTTGTGTCTCTTTTTTGTTAATATTTATTCTTTTAATATTTTATTATATCTCTATAAAATATTTGTCGATCCTTAACTCCTGCTTCCATTGTCAAAGTTTATTGGTGAATATTTAACATATTAAGAATATACTCTCTTTTTTTATACTATAAACAGTAGAGTCTAAAAACTCCACAAATAATACATTACACCTCGTATAAAATAAAAAAATGTTATTATGTAATTATCTATAAAGCTTCGTTTATAATATTCACAAAATAACTAACCTTTGTATATTTCTAAAATGAAATTATTGAATGAGAATAAAGAAAGAAAAAGAATGGAAGACGTGGTAGCGTAGCATTGCTGATTTTGATTTTGCAAGCTGTTGACCACAATCAGATATCCTGGTGTGGGACATGTAAGTGGGTTTACTACAAGACGTCGCTATCATTCTTAAAATTTTCATGTCGTTTATTCCTTGGATTACTAGAGTAAAGTAGAGATGTGATTGATAGACAACACAGTGGCCGTGGTCCATGGCGCATTACAACCAATGAAGCACAGTGTTGAGCCCGTGACTAGCAATTTGTTGAGGAAGCAGATGTACGCCTTCTCACATGGTAAGGGAAAAGAAACCTCAGTTTTTCTTCACGGTCATCACTGCACAAAAAAGGCAAAGATTCCTTGGCCATTCTTACTGTTTGATTTCTTCATTGGATGGATTACCGTTTGATTTCCTACTAGCAAAATTCTCCTTAGAATTAAAACACGCTCTTCAATGGTCAATTCACTCTTGGATTTGTGACTAATATGATAAGAAATATATCTGGTTTGGGTTTCATCTCTTCCTTCAGTTTACAGCTTTAAGGAGTCCGTCTCTACCGTTTGATTCATGTAACTTATACTTTTAAGGTAATTTAAAATTTCATAATAACATTAAAATTTCATTTCACATATTACTTTTTACCCGTAATCTTAACTTTACAATAGTGTTATTTCATAATATAGGACTAATCTCAATAGTAGATCTTCCTCAAAGTAATTTTATATTCTTGTGATAATGTGAGTTTTTGACATTTTTACCTTCATCTTTAATGATTTTATTCATTTTACTTAAATCGAAATAAATAAATAATAGCTAAATGAATTAAATTATCCGATTCTTTTATATATTTTTAGGGTAAGCTATAAAAATAATCACTTAATTATTAGTGTTTTTATTTTGGCCACTCAAATTTAAAATTTTCTATTTTAATCACTAACGTTGTCAAAATATAATATTTTAGCCACTCCTTTATTAAATAACCATAGCCTCTTTTTAATGGAATAATAACAAAATTTTAACCCTTCAATGTTTATAAATTCTATCAATTTAGTTCTAATTCTAAAAAATAAATAAATTTAACCCTTCATTTTACATATTCTCTTAATTTAATCTTCCTTCTTAAAAATTTAAAATTCAAAATTCAAAATTAAAAAATGAATAAAAATAACATCATGCTCACTAACTTAATAACTTGAAACATAACTAACTACCACTAAATATCCATGACTAACAAATAAACAACCCATTAAATTAGCCATGAAAAAAAACATATAAATCAATGGTTTAACTTATTTCCTAAAATAACACTTGTTGAGCTTGACACCATACTTAATGGCCCCTTTAACATATCTAACCACCTTTTTTTGCAGCCTTTAAGTGTAATTTGCTTGCACAATGCATGAAATGAGACCAAATGCTTACAACATACAAATTGTTAGGCCTTGTTGATGTGAGATACATCAAGCAACCAACCTTACTTTTGTAGTGTCCTTCATCCACTTTCTCAGCTCTATCATCTTGGCTAAGCTTCTCGTTGGGATTCATAGGAGTACCCATGATCTTGCATTCTTCTATGTGGAACTTCTTTAGAAAATTCTTTGGCATACTTCCTCTAACAATCTTGGTTTTGCTTGATCTCCATTATAAAAAAAAGTCATCAATTTGAGTTCAGTCATCTCAAAAACAATCATAATTTCTTGCTTAAATTTAGTAATGAGACTTACTTCTTGTAATTAGGAAATCGTTCACATAAAATTAAATAATGATAATGTCAGAGTCATAGTGTTTAACATAAAGAGTAAATTCAGAAAGGCTTTTACTAAAGCCTAAACTTATCAAACTCTCATCAATTCTACTATACCAAGCTCTCAATGCTTGCTTTAAACCATGAAGAGACCTTTTTTTAGAAAATAAACTGTCTTCCTATGCTTTTACTAGAAAACCTTCAAGTTGATCCACATAAATCTCTTCCTGAGGAAGTCTATTGACAAATGCTAACTTTCCAACTCTTTTAGGCTGCAACCGAGTAGCAAATTTATTCTAACTAGTCTAGCCAGTAGTGCAAATGTGTTTGAGTAGCCTACACCAAAAATATGAGCATAGACTTTGACCACGAGCCTGGCTTTGTGCTGATTGAGAGAGCCATCAACATTCTAACTTGGTTCTGAACGCCCATTTTTCCCTAATCATTTTCCTGTATAGTGGTTTACCAACCACATCCCAAGTCATGTTTTTTTTTTCAATCATAGACAGTTTCTCCTGCATTGTGGTTATCCATTTTAATCCTTTTGCTCCTCCTCATACCCTGTAGGTTCGCAAACAACAACATTGTACCTTTGATAAATATCATAAAGAAACCTAGTACATCTAACATGAGGTTTATCCACTATCTCATCAGAATTTTTCTAGGTACCATTTGGATCTTTTCAGCTTCACTGTTCATTTTCTATAAAATGCATATCTCGACTTATCATAAAGTTTCTTGTTTTAGGCTAAAAAACCTTGTAAGCGTTGGAACTCTGCTATAACCCATAAAAGTGCCTATGGTAGCCTTTTTATCTAATTTGACTCGCTTAACCTAAACATACTAGGTAAAGCACAAACAACCAAATACTTTAAGAAATTGAAAAGAATGTTTATACCATACCAAGCGTCGAACATAGTCTAATCCTTCACTAATTTAGTGGGAAGCCTATTTTAAAGAAATAAAGCAGTGCTTGCAGCCTTAGCACAAAACTTCCGACTCCATGTTTATACATATCAAATTCAGAGCTTAGTTGAACTAAGGGTCATGATTCGAGTAAAAATTTTTGGTGAGATTGCAACAAAGAAACAAACTTTTGAAGTCGACTTTCAAGTTAAGTGATAGTAGGATTGTTGGGTAAATGAAGAACTTGGTAAGCCTCTTGTACTACTTTTCAAAGATCCAGTGGATAAGTATCCATTCTCATTGTCCAAATCTAATAGTTGTCTCCATCGAAAACAAGAGGAGCAACCGCAGAAAAACTAGTTTTAGCTTCCACGGCTTGAAGGCTTTTGACTAAAAACTATTTGGGTTCACTCGGATACTCTCATAAGAAAATAAGTCGGATACCTATTGTTGTTTGATGAGGCTATTTAGGAATATGAAGAGAAAAAAAGAAAGGAGGAATAATGATATTTAATTGAAAATGAAAGGTGATGGTTCAAACTGGAGTAAAAACTTGAAGTTATATAAGTGAAATTTGACTAAAAATAACATCATGCCCACTAACTTAGAACATGACAAAGTAATAAAAACTTGTGAATGATGGGCGTAACTTATTTCCTAAAATAAAGCCACTAATGCATGAAACAACTTTTTCCTTTGAAAACCAAAATGTTAACCTCTCTATTTATTTTTGTATTATAAAGGAATTTGGAGGAGCAAGGAGAGTACACGTCCTGGCTAGCCAAAACTAAAGAGTCTTTTATTATAAAATCTTGTTTTATTTTTTATTTTTTATTTTTCCCGTTTAAGATTCAAAAGCCTAAAATTAAATTTTACAAAATAAAGATTTAAAAGTGGTTAAACTTGTAAAAATAATAAATAAAAAAAAGAGTGAAAATTTAAATTATATATTCTTCAGCCATCAAAATATAGAAAAGATTGAATAAATTCCACCCAAACACAGTAGCATTGTTCTAGATTATTATTACTTTGTCTCTTTTAACTTCAATTATCACAACTCATTCTTTCTGGTTTCAAACTCTTCAACTTGTACCATATGAAATGTTTCATCTTAGTTGAGTTAAATCATGGTCAACTAAAAACAACAACATACATGCACTTCTCTCTACCAAGCTTCTGTTGTATTGATAAAGTGATTTTTTTTTGTTTAAATAAACTTCTGCTATCCTTATTTTAAAAATCTAGTTTTTTTAGTTCCTCAACATACCATTTTATTCATGGTTATGTGTAAGTTGTACATATATTTTAATTTGGTTATTTTTAGTCTCTATATTTTTAAAATTTTGAAATTTTAGTCCAACCACATAACAACTTTTAAATTAATTAGGTTAAATTTTGTTATTTCTAAAATCTTATACACAACATATTATCCTGTCAACTTACTATTTTCACATAATATCCACAAAAAAAGTTATGTTGTTTTAGTTAAAGGATACAACAACTACAATAAGGGGCGAAGCCAGATGGGCTAATAGGAGCCCATGCCCCCACTAAAATGATAAATTTCAACTTTAATCCCTTTATAATTTATAAATTTTAAATTAGTATATAGTAAAATTGCACTTTGGCCTCGCAAAAATGAAATTTTTTTGATTTAATCCTTTAAAACTCATAAAGACTTAAACTGCTAAAATAGATGATGTGTCGTTGAGAGCACCAAAAATATCTTATCCCTATAAAATAACAAAAAGAATAGTATAAGGGAAGTAGAGTCAAATCCTCAAGGACTAGATTTGCACAAATTTGTGTTCCTTGAGATCTCGGGCAGAGTCGTACCTAAGAAAAAGCGGTGTACCTGGAAAAAAATTAAAAAACAGAATTAAAAATTTGGAGGGATTGAAATTGTATAAATTGAAATTTAAAATTGTAAAGCGAAGCAGAATTGAGAAAAGAGATCCTTTGATTGAGAGATTCCAGCCTCCGGTTATCTCGATCCTCCTTAGGTTCAATCCTAGGCTTTTAAGTGATCCTTCTTAAACAGAATATGCCAGTTATAGTGGAAGAGGATGCTTACAACCACCAACTTCACTTAGATTTTAGACTTACGATTTAGAGGAACCTGACTCTAGCCAACCCTCACTTTTGTGGGACCGTCTTACACTAGATCATCACTTCTCAATGGCGAATGTCACACCATTTTGTCTCTTGGGCTCAACAACCACTGACGTAGTAGGCTAACGAACCGACTGTGCAACCTTCTCCAAACATACAACGTGGCCGCCTTTGCGCAAGATGAAAAGATCACTTTTGGAAGGACATGGACGGAAGCGTCAGTCCCTTAATGCGGAGAAACGATGAATACTCGTTGAGAAAGCTAAGTGTAGATTCTAAGCCTCATAAACCTTTTTTGAGGAATCTTGACAACCTTTAGCTAGATAAGTTTAGTGGCTCATGTTTCTTGAGAAAAAAAGAGATAAGTTTAATCAAATGGAATTTTATTAAATAATAAAATAAACAAAAAGCTAGAGCTTTTTGGGAGAGAAAGCTTTTTACTGAAAAGATGGGTGCAATTTGTGTCACTCATCCCCTATTTATAGTACTTAGAAGACCTAGTTTGTTCCTATTTAAATTCTAAAAGATAAATAAAGATAAAAGCTAAAATTAAATCTAAATAATAATCTTAACAATAATCCTAATATAATTCAAATTTAAATAGAGTCTTGTGTTTATAAAATCTCTTCTTTGAACTATTGCCCCCAAGTCTTCCACACTTTGTATTTTCGGCAGCGCATCTTTCCTATTTTACATGCTGGCCCATTTTGGCTTTAAATTCATGCTTTCCCCCAAATTTCCTTTTGCCTTCAATTTAATCCCTACCAAATAAAAAACCAAAAATAGCTCAAATTAGTGAGATCATACTCAAAATAAATATGTAATTAATACATAAAAATATGACATTCCAGAGTATTATCAAATTCCCCCTACTTAGCCCATGCTTGTCCTCAAGTATCCACTGTGAAATTTAGATTTTACCATGAAAGAAATATCACTCCAAAGTTTTATAAAAATTAGGCATAATGCAAATGAAAATAAAGAGAACCTTTAGCTTGCTTTAAGTAAAATTGAAAAAGTATTCCAATTTAAACACACAAAAATCAAATTCGACTTAGATTACTTCATGAAAATTAGGTAATTTACTAAACTTACCAAGACACCCTATTTATTTCCACCCTTAGCCCTCAAATGCAATTCTTTATTATTATTTTTTACTTGTTTTTCCTTCTATTTTTTTAAGAATATATTGAACCTTTTGATGCGAAGAGAGATGACAACCAAGCACCCCACCCCGGTTACTCAGCCCAACATACTCCTACTTTATTATAATTATATATGATTTTCTTTTCTTAATATTGAACATTTTGACGCGAAGAGAGATGACAACCAAGCATCCTACCCCGGTTACACAGCCCAACACATTCCTAAAAAATTTTTGTTTAATTCCGGTTAGCCGAGTTTTACCTAACATATCACACAATCTTTTGACGCGAAGTAGGATGACTACCCAAGCACCCTACCCCGGTTACTCAGTCAGTCATGTTTTAAGCTGCACTCATAATCATGGAGGCATCAAAATTTATTATAATGAAACAAAATTTTAATTTGGAGGACTAAGAAAAACAATCAAGTGTCAAAAATAAGTTTCGGCAACTCCCTAACATTCATGAACATAAATTTAGCATACAATTGTATTAAGTGTCCTCTTTGCATTAAACTTAATCAATTTTACTATAAGCAAGATAGGGTTAACTCTATTAATCATAATTATTTTAGCCTGATTGAAATAAAATAGTGGAGATGAAATCAATATAGAAAAATCATAATTAACCCAGTAGATAGGAATCATGCTCGCAGATCAAACAGTGGGCAGTTTCTGGTTAAAATCTTGGGCATGAAAAAGGGCAGTATATACTAAAAAAATGTGGGTAAAACAAGCATAAGGCAGTGGCAATAGTAACAAAACAACAGATAAAACAACAAAGACAATGAGGAATGCCTCCCCCTACTTAAAATACATTGTTCTCGATGTGAAAAAAAAAGAAACAAATAGGAAAAAGAAGAGAAAAAAGTTTAGAAAAACTTCTCATGTAGTCACTGTTGTTTGCGCAGAGCTGCAATGAGATCAGCCATCTGCTGGCCAAAGGTGTTGAGTCGTGCCTCAATACACTGCAATCGTTGTTCGATCGTCACGGAAGGTTGGTCTTGATTAGGTACCTCGTGCGAATTTTGCTGCCAAAAAATTCATTCAGCCGGTGAAGATCGGATACCTAGAGGGATAAAACGAAAGGAGGAGGGAGTGCTAAGAAGCAATCCCATCGATTCGAGACAGTGAGCATCTAATGGATCGGCTTGGCAAGCAATATGTAAGTCTAAAATAGGAGCATTAGAGCCATGTAAAGAGAATAACAGTTGTGTAATAAAAGAGCCTAAAATTAGAGGACGTTTTGCATTTAAAATATGCTCAAATTGAAGCGCATACCAATAGCCCAAATTTATTGGATGATCGGTGTACATACACCATAATCAGAATAATTCTGTCTTCGAGATGGTAGCCGATGCATCTCTCCAGCTTGAGAAATTATAAGCCAAATAACGATGTATGTAATATAAGGCAGGGTTACGAAACCACAAATCCTTTGATATTTTAGGGCTATATGTGGTTTCAACATTGTTTGCTAATAACACAAAGGCCTCGATAGCCTTAAAGTCTGCTGAAAAAGTACACAAATTGTTTTCATAATCAGTGGACATAACATAATCTTCTGTCACAAAAGCCAATGCAGTATTAAAATCAATAAGGGACAAATTGTGTGTGGTACCAAGTGATCAAAATGTTATAATGCTAGGTGTGTCCAATGAGAATTGGCCGTGTTGTTGAAAATAGAATGTGGAATAAATTTCTAAAACCAATTCGTAATAAGTGCAGTGAGTGATATCAAAATTTCTAACCCAACCAATATTGCGAAAATAATCGGTAACAATAGTGTCAATATGTAAAGTATTCAAAACAGACAGTGATAAACATTTGCAATGCACTACTTGTTTGTGTCGTAAACGATGATACCTGTCCCGATTGACAGCGTTATAAAACGTTAAATTACCGTTTAAATGGCATTCTAGTGGAAGACTATTTACTCGAGACTGGTAGGCCATACCGCGAATAGGTAACGGGCGTTAGTCGTCGTGACTTCCTGATGTACCGAAGCGTGTGGGCCATTCCTGGGTGTCGACGTCAGAGTCTGGGGTGGAATCATCGAACGCTGCTGCTGGCTAGGTCGAAGGAGTTTGTGGCCGTCGACGAGACTGACGTCAAGATGGGTCAGGGGCTGAAAATGGTGGTGGTGATGGTGAGCGTAAAGCGAGTAGTGCAAGTGACAGTGACAGTGGAAGAAAGGAAAGGGCTAATGGCGGTGGTGAACTCAAGTAGAAAGGTGCAGCATCACGTGGAGGATAGGGTGATGGGGGTGTGGTTCGTCGCGTGAAGGAGAGAGGGATGGGAAGGGTACAGCATCGGCCAAGTTGACATGTTGGGGTGCCAAAAATTAGCGCCAGTGACTATTGACGGCGAAAGAGGGTTTGGCGGTGGCATGGCTTATAGTCCTAACCATGGTGGTGGGAAAAATCGGTGGTAGGGTGAGGGAGAAAGCTAACGGCGGAATGGTGTTTGGCTATAGGGTGGGTGTTTAGACACATGTTATGGGTAAGAATAACGCAGGGATACACTATTCCTACTTGGATTAGGGATAGGATAAGGGATGTTTGTGAAAGCATGCCAATTTCTGAGTATTTTTCCCATTGGTTTAGCTAGATAGAAGAAGAAAAATTCATTAATATGCAAACAAAATAAACTGATAAATAATAAAATAAAGTAAAATAATAAAATTAATAAAAAATAAAAATTGGGTTGCCTCCCATTAAGCGCTTGTTTTACATCGTCAGCTTGACGCCCGGAATGGTACTATAGAGGTTCTAGCTAAATTTTTTCAACCATGTGGGCTTGAAAATTCTCGTAAAATGGCTTCATCCTTTGGCCATTGACTGTGAACGGTTTTCCTGACTCTTCACTCTCTATTTCAATTGCACCATGTGTAAATAATTCGGTTACAATAAAAGGTCCTTGCCATCAAAATCGAAGCTTACCTAGGAACAATTTCAACACAGAATTGTAAAGTAACATTTTTTGTCCTATCAAGAAATGCTTTTCAGATATATTCTTGTCATGGAACAATTTTGTTTTGTCTCTACAAATACGAGTATTCTCGTAGACATCATTACGAATTTCCTCTAATTCTTAGATGTCTAATTTCTTTTCCCTCATTGCGGGTTCTAATTCCATCTTACATTGTCGTACATCCCAGTAAGCCTTATGTTCCAATTCAACCGAAAGGTGGCAAGCCTTGCCAAAAACAAGTCGATATGGGGTCATGCCAATGGGACCCTTATACGCGGTCCAATAGGCCAGAGTATGTCATTTAGCTGAAGACTCTAATCCTTACGGTTAAGCCGAACTATTTTCTCCAAAATGGTCTTGATTTCTCTGTTCGAGACTTTCACTTGGCCTTTCGTTTGGGGATGGTAGGCTGTAGCTATGTGATGGTTAACTCCATATTTTTTCATGAGTGCCTTCATGACTTTATTGCAAAAATGGGTTCCACGATTACTGATCAAGGCTCGATGTATGCCAAACCTAGAAAAAATAGTTCGTTTTAGAAACTTCACGACAGTTTTAGCATTTTCATTGCAAGTAGGCTTTGCTTTTATCCACTTAGAAACATAGTCTACTGTAAGAATTATATACACATTACTAAATGAGAAAATAAATGAACCCATGAAGTTGATGCCCCAAACATCAAAAATCTCACACACATGAATTAGGAATAGAGGCATTTGATTTCGCTCGCTTAGTTATGTTACCTATATATTGACATTTATCGTAGGACTTACAGAAATTATATGCATCTCGAAAAATTGTGGGCCAGTGTAGTCCATACTCTAATACCTTATAAGTAGTTTGTTTAGGGCCAAAGTGACCTCCACAAGCTTCTGTATGACAAAAATTAAGGATAGAAGCTACCTCGGTTTATGGAACACATTGTCTTATTATCTGGTCTGGACAATGTTTCCACAGGTATGGGTCATCCCAAATGTAATATCGTGCTTCCCTTCTAAGCTTGTCCTTCACGGAATGTGCTAACCTAGTAGGCAATGAACCTGTGGCTAGGAGATTTACCATATTCACATACCATGGGAAATGCGCCTTGGTAAAAAATAGATCCTCATGAGGAAACTCATCCTTTATAGGAATGTCATCATAAGGTGTTTTTAACCTACTCAAGTGGTCAACCACCAAGCTTTCACACCCCTTTTTGTCTCGAATCTCGATGTTAAATTTTTGGAGCAGTAAAATCCATCTAATAAGCCTTGGTTTTGCTTCCTTCTTTGCGATCAAGTACCTAAGAGCTACATGGTCAAAAAAATAGTAACTTTAAATCCCAATAAATAAGACCAAAATTTATCCAAAGCAAATATAATAGCTAAGAGTTCTTTTTCTGTGGTGGTGTAGTTGCTTTGTGCAGCATCTAGGGTTTTTGAGGCATAAAAAATGGCCTGGGGCTTTCTATCTATCTTTTGTCCCAATACGGCCCCCACACTACGCTCACTTGCATCACACATAATTTCAAAGGGGTAGTTCCAATCTAGTGCTTGTACTATAGGAGCGGAAACCAACTTCTGTTTGAGCGTGTCAAAAGCTTCCTTACATTTTGGGTTGAACTCAAATTTATTATCTTTCTGCAATAATTCGCATAGTGGTTCATCTACTTTTGAGAATTTCTTTATAAAACGCTTGTAAAACCCTAAATGGCCAAGGAAAAATTGTATTTCCCTTACAGTTGAGGGATATGGCAAAAAATTTATAATGTCAATTTTGGCCTTATTGACCTCAATTTCCTTAGCTGAAACTATATGTCCTAGAATCAAACCTTTATCTACCATAAAATGACACTTTTAATAATTCAAGCAAGATTAAATTCTATGCATCTACTTAAAATTATCGTGAGGTTTTTAAGGCATTCATCAAAACAGTTCCCATACACAGTAAAATCATCCATAAAAAATTCGGTAATGTTTTCCACATATTCAGAAAATATACTCATCATGCATCTCTAAAAGGTAGCTGGTGCGTTGCAAAGTCTGAATGGCATCCTTCTGTACGCAAATGTGTCGAATGGGCATGTAAAAGCAGTTTTTTCTTGGTCCTCTGGTGCAAATGGGATTTGTAAGAAATCTGAGTATCCATCAAAACAAAAAAAATGAGTTTTATCAACTAAACGTTCAAGCATTTGATCTAGCAAAAGAAGAGAGAAATCGTCTTTTCTAGTATAAAATTTCAACTTACTGTAATCAATGCAGGCACGCCACTCATTTTGCACTTGGGTTGGTACCAAGTCACCCTCAGCATTTTTCTTTACTGCCACACCTGTTTTCTTAGGCACGACTTGCACCGGACTTATCCATCTGCTGTCAGAGATGGGGTAGATTACATCAGCAACCAGTATCTTAATTATCTCTTTTTTTACCACATTCATCACAATCGGGTTCAACCATCTTTGTGCCTCTCTCTTTGGTTTCGTGTTTTCGTCCAAGTAAATCTTGTGTGTGCATGTCAAAGGGCTTATCCCTTTTAAGTCGACAATGGTCCAACCAATCGGCTCCTTTTGGCGTTTTAGTACATGTATCAACCTTTCTTCTTCGAGCTTAGAGAGTATATTTGAGACTATGATTAGTAAGGTATTATCTTTCCCCATAAATGCATATTTAAGATGCTCAAGAAGCGGTTTCAATTCCAAATTTGGTGCCTGCACAATAGAAGGTAGAAGTTTAGTGTTCGTTGGAGACAACATTTCATTAATAGATTCAAAATCATCAAATATCATTTTAGGTTTATCTTCATAAGGCGACTCAAAAGTTTCTCCTACTAATGAGTCAATTATGTCGACATGGTTTACATTCAATTCACTTGGGTGACTAATAGCGTCGTAAACGTTAAACTTCACGATGTCTCTGTCAAATTCCATCGTGAGAGTTTCGCTATGCATGTCAATCTTAGTGCTAGAAGTACTAACGAAAGGTTGGCCCAACAAGATCTCCGAAGATCCAAGAATGTTATCTTCTTCCATTTTTATCACATAAAAGTTTATAGGGAAGATAAGTTATAACGACCCGTTTGCAGTGAAATCAGAATAGTAGTTTCGGGACCATAAATCTGAAGTTAAATAATTTATTTTAATATTATTTTAATATCTACATCATGATAATATGATAGTATAAAAATTTTGTTAAGAAATTTTACCGTTTGCTTGCTCAATTTGTGAAAAATGACTAAATCGTGTAAAGTGCGAAAGTTGTGTTCTATTAGATAAATGTGTTAAATAGCTATAGAACTTTAAAGTGGAGGTTCTTATATGGTGATTAGACCATTAAATGTGATAGTGGATGTGCATGGCTTGGCAATTTTGTTATTTTTAAAGTTAGGTAAGGTTAAAATGGTAAATAGAATAATAATGAATAAATTAAATAAAACTAAAAGCCATCATTTTTCTTTCTCCAACCTACCAGAATTTTCAGCAAATATTGAGGTTTTCGAAGCTTGAAAATTCAGCCAAGAGAAGTCTTTGCATGTAAGTGAATTTAGTGTTTCTTTTTGTTGATTTTTATGTTCTTGGAATCGTTGTTACTTAACCTAGCTAACTAGGGGACTAATTTGCAAAACTATTGAATAGTTGAGATTTTCTATTGATGAAAATGTTAGGGTTTTGAAGTTTAATGGAAGAGAATGAATCTTTGTTGTTAGTTAAACAACTTTTGTTAAGAGATTTTTAATGAAATTGTCAATTAGGGGTTAAAATGAGAAATGTGTAGATTGTGTGGTAAATGTGTAAAATTGTGAAATATTTGAGCTGCTATATGCATGTATAGAAATTTTCTAGGCTTGGGTATGGATAAAATTGCATGAATTTTATTTTACGAGTCTAGGACTAAATTGTAGAAATGTCAAAAGTATAGGGGCAAAATAGTAATTTTTCCAAAACTTGAATTTTGGATTGAATTAAATAGAGTGAGGTTTAAATTGGTTAAATTTGATTATATAGATCAAGAAAAGCAGCATCCAGAATTAAATCAAGGAAAAGACAAAGTAGTTGACTAACCGATCGTTTTACCTTCGTACGAGTTTAAGGTAAGTTCGTGTAGTTAAATTGCATATTTATATGCCTTAATTGAAATATATGTATGTGAATAATTTAATTATTATGTATAACTATCGAGCGCATAATCGATGACATACGAAAAATATCAAACCCTGTTTGAACCTTAGGAATTCGTAGGATACAAATAACATGTCATTAGGGTTACCGATTTGGTTGTGGTCCTATATGTGTTACGAAAACATCACAGCTCGTATGAGCTTACTGATTTCAAATCGTGAGATCTTACCGTATTTTAGCTCGAATGAGCTCACTGATTATGGCTCGTAAAAGCATACATGTACAGGAATTGACGGACTTACAATTTAGTACACATCGCGTGTACTACCCGCGTATCTAACGATATTCTAAGCGGTTCAACGGCATAGTGTTATTACGAGATTACACAAGTTCAATACGAACTAGTATAGGTATTTACATGGAAATAGTTTATATATGATATACGAATACACGGTATAGATGGTACATGTACATGGAATTTAATAATTTTTGAATTCAAACATGATTCTCTGTTTTATATGAATACATGGCTAACTTGGTTAATGGTTATTTGATAGGCTTTGGCCAAATTGAATTACGTTATCCTTTGAGTTACTTACCTAAATTTATGGTTAAATGGTAAGTTTATTTTGTATTATACGAACTTATTAAGTTTAATTGCTTACTCTATTTATTTTCCCGTATTTTATAGTGATTTAGAAGCTCGTTCAGATTGGAAGTTTTCGGAGATCGCATCACACTATCAAACTTTTTTTTTGTACTTTTGACTTTATATTTTGGTCATTTTGGCTAATGGTAGCCTATATGTCTTGTGTTTTGGCCATTTGTGTTGGCTTGTTTTGTGAACATATTTTGGTTATGCAAATATGTAAATAGCCTTTGTATATGGTGTATAGTTGCCATGTGAATGCCTTCTTTGTGAATTGGTATTTTGGGTACCAAATGGTTGAAATGGATAAGTGACATATATGTTATGTTTCAGGAACAATGATGTATGCAGGTATTTTGACCATTTAGGTATGTTTGAGATACATAGATTGCATGAATATATGTGGTCAATTAAAGTGCTTATAGATATCATGATGGTGTGTGATATTTTAACATGTTACAAACTTCATATTGGTTGGTTTTAAATGTCTATTTATGCCATGGTTGTATGTACATTGTTGAGCTTAGGTTGGTACCATTTTGGGTGAGAAATATGACTTGAAAAATGGTTTATTTTTGTCCACACGAGCAGAGACACGGGCGTGTGTCTCAGTCGTGTACACGGGCGTGTGTCTCAGCCGTGTGTCAGGTGGCACGACCATGTGTCCCCTAATAATTTTATAGAAATCAAGTCAGTATCTTCACACGGCCTAGCACATGGGCGTGTGGATTGGTCGTGTGGCACAAGTCAGTATACCATCCAGTTCTTACACGGCCTAGCACACGGCTAGACACACGGGTGTGTGAGGCCATTTCAAAGGGTACACGGCCTGGCACACGGGCGTGCCGTCTGGTCATGTGACCCAATTCAGTGAGTTATACGGGCTTGATAACGAGCAGGGACATAGGCGTGTGGCCCATTTCGAATGGCCACATGGTTTGGCCACACAAGCGTGTGTCCCCTGCATTTTGAAAAAATTTCAATGTTTTTCTAAAAATTTCTTGAGTACTCGGTTTAGTCTTGAACCATTTTTAATGTCTGTTTGGGGCCTTGAGGGCTCGTATTAGGGACAATATGATTGGTTATGAAGGGTTTTTGATTTGAATGAGAAATGTACTTGAAATGTTTGATTGATTGGGCTATAAGTTTGGTAATGCTCCGTAACCTTGTTCTGGCATTGGATACGGGTTAGGGGTATTAATTTTATTGGTATCAGAGCTAGGTTTAGTCGATTCTCAAACTAACGTAGCATTTGTGAGTCTAGCAATACATGTCATTTTATAACCTGTGATAGAGTGATGTCTCCTGACAGTTTAAAACATGTTTTTATATAGTAATGGATTCCAATCGAGCAGACTCTGAGGGTCGAGACCCGTATCTGAGGGTTGTGGAGGAGAGGCTAAGGAAGTCTTCTTCCAAATGATGAACAAGTGGTTTACTGAGTTTGTCTGAACTAATCCAGCTGCTCAGCAACCTCCACCCTCGCCTTTTCCACAACTAGTCCCCATAGCTCCTCAAATTTTAGAACCCGTATGCTTGAGCAAACTGCTCATTGATAAAATTTGAAAATATGGGGCCGAAGGGTTTAAAGCTATCGTTGATGATGATCTTGGGAGAGTTGAGTTTTGGCTAGAGAATATGATCCAATTCTTTGATGAATTGTCTTGTACGCCAATCGAATGTGTGAAATGTGATGTGTCTCTTCTACAAGATTCAGCTTACTAATGGTGGAATACTTTGATTTCTGTAGTGCCGAGAGATAGATCACTTAGGAATTCTTCCAATCTGAGTTTTGTAAGAAATATATCAGTCAATGATTTCCCAATCAAAAGCGTAAAGAATTTCTAGAACTGAAACAGAGTCGTATGACCATAGCTGAGTATGAAAGAGAATTCGTCCGATTGAGCAAGTATGTCCGATAGTGAATTCCAACCAAGGTGGTTATGTGTAAAAGGTTTGAAGATGGGTTGAGTGAATACATTAATCTTTTAGTTGGAATATTTAAACTGAAAGAATTTGTTGTATTATTTGACAGAGCACACAAAGCCGAGGAGCTTAGTAAAGAAAAGATAAACGTTGAATTTGAAGCGAGAGATTCGAGAAAGAGATTTACGGGAAAGTCACATCAGTTAACAACGAAAAAATCTAAAGAACATCACTATCATCCTACTATTTCTACGAGGCATTCTAATAAAGATAGAGATGCTAGACACTCTAGTCCTAAACCCCAGGCTACATCTGTAACAAGTGTGAGTAGTGTTAGAAATGCCAGACCTGAGTGCAAACATTATAATAGCCACATTTTGACGAGTGTCGAGTGAAAAGTAGAGCATGTTTCAGATATGGTTCCTTCGACCACTACCATAGAGATTTTCCTTAGAAGTCTGAGAAAGAAAAAGCTCAAACCACGAGGACGAGCAATACAGCTGCTAGAGGGAGACAACCCCGAAATACTAGAAATATTAGTGGTAGTCGAGGTGCAACGAGAGATTTTGCAGTGAGATCCGAGGCATGGGCGCCAGCCAGAGCTTATGCTATTCACGCTCACGAAGATGCACCGGAACCAAATATTATCACCGGTACTTTTTCTCTTTATAACACTGATGTAACTGCTTTGATTGATCCCGGATCAACCCATTCTTATGTATGTACGAATTTAGTGTCTAGTAAGATTTTACCGGTCTAGTCCACTGAATTCGTGGTTAAAGTGTCAAACCCCTTAGGTCAGTATGTCCTAATTGATAAAGTTTGCAAGAATTGCCCTTTGATGACTTGGGGTTACAGTTTTTTGGCCGTTTTGATGCTTTTACCGTTTAATAAATTCGATGTGATTTTGGACATGGATTGGTTGACTCTTCATAATGCGGTTGTAAACTATACATGAAAGCTTATTGAATTGAAATGTCAGAATGGTGAGACTCTTCGTATTGAATCCAATGATTTGAGTGGGTTGCCTATTGTGATATCGGCTATGTTAGCGCAAAAGTATGTGAGAAAGGTTTGCGATGCTTACCTTGCATATGTACTAGATACTAAAGTGTCTGAATCAAAGATTAAATCAGTGCCAGTAGTTTGTGAATATCCAGATGTATTTTCGAAAGTATTACCCGGTTTGCCATCGATCAAAGAGGTTGAGTTTGCTATTGAGTTAGTACACGGAACATCACCGATATCGATAGCTCCGTATAGAATGGCTTCTACAGAGTTGAAAGAGTTGAAAGCTCAGTTGCAAGAATTAACAGATAGAGGTTTTACACGACCGAGTTTCTTGCCCTGGGGTGCACCAGTTTTGTTTGTAAAGAATAAAGATGGTTCAAGGAGATTGTATATTGACTACCGTCAGCTCAACAAAGTTACGATCAAGAATAAGTACCCATTGCCACGAATTGATGATTTATTTGATCAGTTGAAAGGTGCAATGGTATTTTCAAAGATTGATTTGCGGTCTGGTTATTATCAGTTGCGGGTCAAAAATTTGGATGTGCCAAAAATTGCGTTCAGAACTAGGTACGAACATTATGAATTTCTGGTTATGCCGTTTAGGTTAACTAACGCTCCTGCAATCTTTATGGATTTGATTAATAGAATTTTTAGACTGTATTTAGACAGATTCGTAGTTGTATTCATTGATGATATTTTGATCTATTCCCGAGAAGAGTCTGAACACGCCGAGCATTTGAGATTTGTGTTACAAATTTTGAGAGATAAACAATTATTTTCTAAATTTAGCAAGTGCGAGTTTTGGCTCTGTGAAGTTGGATTTTTGGGACACATTGTTTCGGTAGAAGGCATCAGAGTTGATTCGAGCAATATTTCAGCAGTTGTTGATTGGAAACAACCAGGAAACATATCCTGTAACACCTCTAACCCGTATCCATCGTCAGAACAGAGTTATAGAGCATTACCAGAATAAATAGATTTAAATACAGACATTTCATATTATTATTTAACATTCATGTCAGATATTATTCATAAAGTCCCTTATGAGAGTCCTCAAGGCTTAAATATCACTTTAGAATCAAATCGGGACTAAATCGAAAACTCAGAGAATTTTTCACGAAATTTTAAAATTTTCCAAGGTGCAGGGGACACACGCCCGTGTGGTCAGGCCATGCAAGTGACAAACCCTTATCTTAGGTCGTGTGGCATTTGAATTAAGGTACACGGTCGTGTCTTCATCCCGTGTAACTCTCTGACTGGCAAAACATTTAAGTGCAGGGTCACACGGCCAAGCCATATGCCCATGTGTCAGGCCGTGTGAAAATTCCTGAGCATTCTGTTTTGAAATTTTAAGATGCAGGGGACGAACAACCAAAAGACATGCCCATGTGTTAGGCTATGTGTCACACACGATTGAGACACACGCCCATGTGTTAGGCTCGTGTTGAGACACACGCCCGTGTGGACAAAATAAGGTAATTTTTTAGCCTTATTTCTCATCCAATTTCACCTTCCACCTACATAAACACTTAAACACATTCACCAACCAATTCAAGACATTCAAACCAAGCCAAAACCAAGTCTTATGCTTGATATTTCATCACATGTATTCCTATACTCAATCTTACCTAATTGATCAAATTTACATATATGCATACTTTATCAATTATGCTATCTCCATCCATTCATCCATATACTTACCATCATTAAACCATTTCGATTTCACACATCAAACATGGTACGGCCATATATATACACATTTCAAAATATACAAAACACAAGCCATACCAATGGCTAGTTACAACCAAAATATTTAAAATGCCAACAATGGTCAAGTTAACCTATACATGTCATTATAACCAAAATTAGTTTCATAATTGTAATGAAATGGGCCAGTGGATAGTGTGACTGATCTCCGCCAAGCTTCCAAACCAACGAGCTTCCGAGTACTATAAAACAGAGGAAATACAATGAGTAAGCACTTAATGCTTAGTAAGTTTGTATAACGGGAAATTATCTTACCATTCATTTACTCATGCAATAAACATGCATAATACATCCAAAGCAATTTGACAATTAGCCTAACATATATAATCTCAACAAACATGTTAGTCATTTATTTCATGTGAATAACAAGAACAAGGATTAACTCATCAAGTATCGAGTTTTCAAGTATTTCATGCATATACAGATAATAGTTTCATTTTGATTTCACATATTTTCATGTCAGAATTTCACCCGTTGAATCACTTGAAATCCCGATTGATACTTGGGTAGTACACCTAAAGTGTACAATACTATAAATCCATCAATTCATATACGGGAGTGATTTTATGAGCACTTAAACAGAAAGCTCTCTCTCAAGCACTATAACGGGAAGCTCATTGAGCCTTGTAACGGGAAGCTTATCTGGGTAATATAACGGGAAGCTCGCAAAAAGCCTATATCCAGTAGCTCCAAAGAGCAATTAACAAGTAGCTCCAAAGAGCAATTAACGGGAAGCACCGGATAGCCATATAACGGGAAGTTCAAATGAGCACTAACGGGAAGCTCACAAAGAGCCTATAATTGAGAAGCTCACGAAAAGTCATATAACCCGATGCTCATACGAGCTACGATGTGCCCACAACACATGTAGGGTCACAACTGATCAGGATGCTTCGAAGAGCATTTAACGGGAAGCTTGCAAGAACACTATAACGGGAAGCTTGAGAGGGCTTGCAATGAGATGCTATTTCGAGCTACGGTACATTCACAATATTTGCAAGAACACTACCATTTCGGGAAATAGAACCCTGTACCATCGAATCTCATTATCCAAACGGGACTTATTTATTTATCAGAGATTTCCAATTTTGAGATCAACTACATACACATATATGACATTTACAAAATTTACATATTCAACACTCAATATAAGTATATAAATATACACACGAACTCACCTCGACAATTGTTCGTGACTTGTAAACTACTAATCCGATACTTTTTCTTTTCTACGATCTAACTCCATTTTTGATCTATCCATATCTATACGAGTAAATTTAACATCAATTTAATAAAATTTACATTCAATTCAATCCAAGTCACATCTTAGGTCAAATTACCATTTTGCCTCTATACTTTTAATTAATGATGATTTCGTCTCTAGGCTCGGAAACTGAAATTTATGCAATTTAATCCTTATTCCAAGCCAAGCCAACTTTTACAAGTATCAATAGCAGCCCATGTATTTTACAAAAATCAAAATTTTTTCCATGAATTTTACATTTTCACAATTTAGTCCCTAAATCACATTTTAATCAAAATTCCTTTAACAAAAGTTGTTTATCTATCAACAAACTTTCATTTTCTACCATAAAACTTCATAATTCAACTACATTCATCCATGGAAAAATCCTATAACTTTGATAAATTTGCAAATTAATCCCCAAAATAGCTTAATTATGCTATTACAATCTCGAAAACATAAATATTACTAAAAACAGGACAAGAATTCATACCTAATTTAGCCAAGAAAGCTTGATTGAGCTCTTTTCTCTTAGCTAGGGTTTCCATAAAAATTAGGAAAGATGATGATATTTTATTTATTTAATCACTTATCATCTTTTAATATCTTTTATTTCCAATTTCATCCTTTTCTTTAATTAAATTTCCATGGATAAATCATCATCTTTATCTACTAACTTCTCTTAATGGTCTATTTGTCATATAAGGACCTCAAACTTTGAATTCCATAGCTATTTGATACTTATAACTACTAGAACCCAACTTTTTCATTTCATGCAATTTAGTCTTTTTATCAATTAGACATGTAATCAGTAAAATTTTCTTAACAAAATTTTCATACGATTTTTCTATTCTAATTTAGACCATGAAATAATATTAAAATAATTTTCTTTTTAGATTCAAATTTGTGGTCTCAAAACTACTGTTTTGATTTAACTAAAAACGGACTGTTACATATCCGAGGTCAAAAGTTTTCTAGGATTAGCGAGCTATTATCAGAGATTTGTAAAAGGGTTCTCGATGATTGCTCCACCAATGACTCGACTATTACAGAAAGACGTAAAGTTTGAATGATATGATAAATGCCAATAGAGTTTTAATCAGTTGAAAGCAATATTAACTGAAGCACCAATTTTGGTTCAGCCTGAGTTCGGTAAAGAATTTGTGATTTTTAGTGATGCGTAATTGAACGGTTTGGGATATGTTTTAATGCAAGAAGGAAAAGTGAAAGCTTATGCTTCCAAGAAGTTAAAGACGTACGACAAGAATTATCCAACACACGACTTAGAATTAGCCGCTATTGTGTTTGCATTGAAAATTTGGCGACACCATTTGTTCGGTGAAAAATGCCACATATTTACCGATCACAAGAGTTTAAAATATTTGATGTCACAGAAAGATTTGAATTTGAGATAGCGAAGAGGACTTGAACTGTTGAAAGATTATGAGTTAGTGATTGATTATAATCCGGGGAAAGGAAATGTAGTCGCGGATGCTTTGAGTAGAAAATATTTGTTTGTTTTGCGAGTGATGAATACACGATTAACTTTGTCCGATGATGGTTTGATTTTAGCTAAGTTAAAAGCTAAGCCATTATTTCTTCCGCAAATTTGCGAAGCTCAAAAATATGATAATGAATTGCAAGCTAAAAGAGTACAGTGTAAGTCGACTTCTGATTCTGAATTTCAAGTCGGACCCGATGGTTGTTTGTTGTTCCGAGGTAAAGTTTGTATGCCAAAGAATACAAAACTTGTACAACAAATTTTGTACAAAGCTCACACTGGTAGCTTGTCTGTTCATCCGGGGAGTAATAAGATGTACAGTGATTTGAGACAGATGTACTAGTGGATAGGTATGAAACTCAACATGTCTGACTTTGTGTCCAGATGTTTAATATGCCAACAAGTTAAAGCCAAACATCAAGTGCCTTTAGGAATGTTACAGCCAGTAATGACACGGGAGTGGAAATGGGATAGAGTGACAATGGATTTTATATCGGGGTTACCCCTATCTCCGAAAAAGAAAGATACTATTTGGGTTGTTCTTGATCGGTTGACGAAGTCTGCACATTTTATTCTAGAACGTACAGACTTCTCGCTTGACAGATTAGTTGAGTTGTATAATTTTGAGATTGTCAGATTATACGGAGTGTCAGTCTCCATTATTTCAAATAGATATCCATGGTTTACATCATGATTTTGGAAGAAACTACAAGAAGCTTTGGGTAGGCGTCTGAATTTTAGCACTGCCTTTCACCCCCAAACCGATGGTCAGTCTAAGAGAGTGATACAAATTCTCAAAGAAATGCTTCGTTACTGTATTTTAGAGTCCGAAGGTAGTTGGGAAAAATATCTACCGTTGGTGGAGTTCCCGTATAATAATAATTTTCAATCGAGTATAAAGATGGCATCGTATGAAGCTTTATATGGTCGTAAATGCTGAACTCCATTATATTGGACCGAACTTAGTGAGAAAAAGATTCATGGGGTTCATTTGATCAGAAAACTGAAGAGAAAGTGAAAGTGATTCGTGACAGTTTGAAAGCAGCTTTAGATCGACAAAAATCATACGCATATCTAAAACGTAAAGATATTAAATTTCAAATTGGCGACAAAGTGTTTCTGAAAGTATCGCACTGGAAAAGAATAGGGTCAGTGGCGTATCGACTTGATTTACTGTCAGAACTGGAGAAGATTCATAATGTGTTCCATGTATCTATGTTACGATGGTATTGATCGGATCCTTCGCATATAATCTCCCCGACAAAAATTGAGAGTCCGCCCGACATGTCGTATAATGAAGAACCTTAGTAAAGAATAGCCTTAGGAAAGGTTTTTTGGCATCTTCACGGGATTGAGGAGGCTACTTGGGAACCTGAAGAAGCTATGAGAAAACAAAACCCTAACCTATTTTCTGGTAAGATTTTCAGGGACGAAAATTCCTAAAGGGGGGAGAGTTGTAACGACCCGTTTTCAGTAAAATCAGAACAGTAGATTTGAGACCACAAATTTGAAGTCAAAAAAATATTTTAATATTATTTTAATATCTAAAGCATGATAATATGATCGTATAAAAATTTCGTTAAGAAATTTTACTGTTTGCATGCTCAATTTGTGAAAAAAAGACTAAATCGCATAAAGTGAGAAAGTTGTGTTCTATTAGCTAAAGGTGTTAAATGGATATAGAACTTTAAAGTGGAGGTCCTTATATGGCAATTAGACCATTAAAGGTGATAGTGGATGTGCATGGCTTGGAAATTTTGTTATTTTTAAAGTTAGGTAAGGTTAAATGGTAAATAGTCAATTAATGAATAAATTAAATAAAACTAAAAGCCATCATTTTTATTTCTTAAACCTACCAAAATTTTCAGCAAATATTGAGGTTTTTGAAGTTTGAAAATTCAGCCAAGAGAAGTCCTTGCATGTGAGTGAATTTGCTGTTTGTTTTTGTTGATTTTTATGTTTTTGGAATCGTTGTTACTTAACCTAGCTAACTAAGGGACTAATTTGCAAAACTATTGAATAGTTTGAGATTTGACATTGATGAAAATGCTAGGGTTTTGAATTTTAATGGAAGAAAATGAATCTTTTTTGTTAGTTAAACAACTTTTGTTAAGAGATTTTTAATTAAATTGTCATTTAGGGGTTAAATTGAGAAATGTGTAAATTATGTGGTAAATGTGTGAAATTGTGAAATATTTGGGCTGTTATATGCATGTATAGAAATCATCTAGGTTTTGGTATGGATGAAATTTCATGAATTTCATTTTACGAGCCTATGGACTAAATTGTAGAAAGGTTAAAAGTATAGGGGCAAAATAGTAATTTTACCAAAATATGAATTTTGGATTGAATTAAATAGAGTGATGTTTAAATTGGTTAAATTTGATTATATAGATCAAGAAAAGTAACATCTAAAATTAAATCAGAGAAAAGATAAAGTAGTGGACTAATCGATCGTTTTATCTTCATACGAGTTTGAGGTAAGTTCGTGTAATTAAATTGCGTATTTATATGCCTTAATTGAAATATATGTATGTGAATGGTTTAATTATTATGTATAATTATCGAGGCATAACCGATGACATACGAAGAATATCGAGCCTCGTTTGAACCTTAGGAATTCGTAGAATACAAATGACACGTCATTAGGGTTACTGATTTGGATGTGGTCCTATATGTGTTGCGGACACACCACATCTTGTATGAGCTTACCGATTTTAGCTTGTGAGAGCTTACTAATTCTCAGCTCGTATGAGTTTACCGTATTTCAGCTCAGAGGAGCTTACCGAATATGGCACGTAAGAGCATACATGTATAGGAATTGACGGACTTACAATTCAATACACCTCGTGTGTACTACCCGCGTATCTAATGATATTCTAAGCGTTTCAACGGCCATAGTGTTATTACGAGATTACACAAATTCAATACAAACTAGTACAAGTATTTACATGGAAATGGTTTATATATGATATACGAATACACGGTATAAATGGTACACGGACATGGAATTTAATAATTGTTGAATTCATACATAATTCTCTGTTTTATATGAATACATGGCTAATTTGGTTAATGATTATGTGATAGGCTTTGACCAAATTGAATTATGTTATGCTTTGAGTTACTTACCTAAATTTATGGTTAAATGGTAAGTTTAATTCTGTATTATACGAACTTACTAAGCTTAATTGCTTGCTCTGTTTATTTTCTCATGTTTTATTGTGATTAGAAAACTTGTTCGGATTAGAAGTTGTTGGAGACTGCATCACACTGGTACTTTTGACTTTATATTTTGGGTTAAATAGCATGTATAGGTCATTTTGGCCAATGGTAGCTTATATGTCTTGTTGTGTTTTGGCCATTTTTGTTGGCTTGTTTTGTGAACATATTTTGGTTATGCAAATATGTAAATAGCCTTTGTATATGGTGTATAGTTTCCATGTGAATGCCTTGTTTGTGAATTGGTATTTTGGGTACCAAATGATTGAAATGGATAAGTGACATATATGTTATGTTTTAGGCACAATGATGTATGTAGGTATTATTACCATTTAGGTATGCTTGAGATACATAGATTGCATGAATATTTGTGGTCAACTGAAGTGCTTATGGATATCATGATGGTGTATGATATTTTAACATGTTACAAACTTTATATTGGTTGGTTCTGAATGCCTATTTATGCCATGGTTGTATGTACAATGTTGAGCTTAGGTTGGTACCATTTTGGGTGAGAAATATGACTTGAAAAATGGTCTATTCTTGCCCACACAGGCAGAAACATGGGTGTGTGTCTCAGCCGTGTGTGACACACGACTGTGTGTCCCCTGATACTTTTATAGAAATTAAGTGAGTAGATTCACACGGCCTAGCACACGGGCGTGTAGATTGGTTGTGTGACACAAGTCAGTATACCCTCCAATTTTCACACGGCTTAGCACATGGGCATGTGGTCTGGCCGTGTGACCCAAGTTAGTGAGTTACACGCCCCGAGAGCACAGGCAAGGACACGGGCGTGTGGCCCACTTCAAATGCCCACACCGCCTAAGACACGGGCGTGTCTCTTAGCCATGTGAGACACATGGTCAGGCCACACGGGCGTATGTCCCCTGCACTTTGAAAAAATTTCAATATTTTCCTAAAAATTTCTTGATTGGTCGATTTAGTCCCGAACCATTTTTAATGTCTATTTGGGGCCTTGATGGCTAGTATTAGGGACAATATGATTGATTATTAAGGGTTTTTTATTTGAATGAGAAATGTACGTGAAATGTTTGTTTGATTGAGCTATAAGTTTGGTCATGCTCCGTAACCCTGTTCTGGCATCTGATACGGGTTAGGGGTGTTACATAAGCCCGTTGACTTTCACTAATACGTCCTTGATAACACCTGTCTACTAACTGAATGATAACACCTATTTTCTTCAAAAAAAACTCGCGTTAAGTGATTCATAAATGGGAAAAGGCATTACATTTATAGAAGCTCCTAGATCACACATAGTTTTTTAAATTCCTAAATGGCCTATTTTGCATAGTATTGCAAACTTGCCTTTATATTTGCATTTCGCTGGCATCTTCCATTGTAAAACTGCAGATACATTCTCACCAACGCTTACCCTTTGATTACCAGTTAATTTTGCTTGTTGGTACAGAACTCATTAAGGAACTTGGCATATCGCGAAATTTGTTTGATGGCATCCAACAGTGGTATGTTGATCTTGACATTTTTGAATGTTTCGAGGATCTCCTTATCCTCTTTACCTGTTCATCGTTCTCGTGGTTTTCTTGGGCAGAGTCTTGGCTAGGAATTGGTTCCAGTTCTCATCCACTTCTCAACATCACTGCATTTGTGTTTTGTTTTGGGTTAGGTTCCGTTTGTGATGGCAACTTTCCTTGAGAATTTATTTTCTCAATTGATGTGGTTAACTCTTTTATAGGTGTCTCGATTTTCTGTTGAAAATCAAGTATATTAGCTGTTAATTTATTGTCCATGGTTTCTAGAGAAGTACCTGAATCTCACGGTTGTTGTGGAAACCAATTTTAGTATGGCTGGTTCTACCGTGGGTTGACCCTATAACTCAAGTTAGGATGATCTTTCCATCCTAGGTTAAAGGTATTATCGTAAGGGTCATATCACATTTGTGGTGGCCTAGGAAAGTTTCCCACAACATCCAAATGGGCCATAGTATCATCATACAAATTAGGACATGTATCAGTTGTATGTTCAGGTGTTGCACAAATTTCGCATAGTCGGGTTGGTTTTACTTTTTCTGCAACAAGAGAATTCACAATATTAGTAAGTCTATCAACTTTATCTTCTAAGGTTGAATTAATTAGCTGTGAACCCTTCTAGTGGGTTCAGGATTGGCTCGGAATTGTTGGGTATTTGCAGCCATCGTGGATATCAAGTCCCTTGCTTATTGGGGAGTCATATTGACCAACGCCCCTCCACTAGCGGCATCTACCATGTTCATTTCTATGGGTTTCAAGCCTTCATAAAAGTATTGGAGTAAAGACTGTTCCGTTATACCATGTTGTGGGCAACTTGCACACAATTTTTTAAATCGCTCCCAATAGTCGTAAAAAGACTCTACTTCTTGTTGCCTTATCCCAAAGATCTCCCTTCTTAACTCAACTGCACGCGATGCTGGAAAAAACATGTTGAGAAACAAATGGGAAAGATCAGTCCAAGTTGCAATAGATTTAGGGGGTAGATAAAATAATCATTCCCTAGTAGAATTTGCTAGGGAGAAAGGGAAAGCACGCAACTTGATTTGATCCTTAGTTACGCCCTAAGGTTTCATACTAAGACAAACCGTATGAAACTCTTTTAGATGTTTGTGTGGATTTTCATTTTGTAATCCACGAAAAGTCAGCAGCAACTGGATTAATCCTGACTTAAGTTCAAAATCAGTATCCAAAGTAGGATATGCAATGCATAATGGTTGTTGTTTCGCTAGAGCTTCAGCTATTTGCCGGATTGTTTGAGCCATAGGTTGATATGCTAAATTCGGGTTTTCGTTAACCCTAGTGTTAAGCACTTCTTCTGGTGGATCGACTCTAACTATTTCATTTTGTAGTGTTTGAGTAAGGTTTCGTTAACCCTAGATTCAATCTCGTCGTCTACTTCTATTTCCGGCGGTGGGTTACTTTGAGTCCCTACCACCCTTGACTGTTTTTTGCATAGCTTTGTTTCCTTGCAATTAGCTCACATAGCCTTCTATATTTCTGAATCAAAAGCAAGAATATCCGGAATAGATCTGGTCATAAGAAACAAAAGAAACAAGACTAGTACGTTACCAGTCTCCGGCAACGGCGCCAAAATTTGATGCATCGTTAAGAGCACCAAAAATATCCTATCCTTATAAAATAACGAAAAGAATAGTATAAGAGAAGTAGAGTCAAATCCTTAGGGACTGGATTTGCACAAATTCGTGTTCCTCGAGATCTCGGGCAGAGTTGTGCCCAAGAAAAAGTGGCATATCTGGAAAAAAATTAAAAACATAGAGGGATTGAAATTGTATAAATTGAAATTGTAAAGAGAAACAGAATCGAGAAAAGAGATCCTTTGATATAGATATTCCAGCCTCCAGTTATCTCGATCGTCCTTGGGTTCAATCCTAGGCTTTTAGGTGATCTTTCTCGAACAGAATAAAACAGTTATAGTGGAAGAGGACGCCTACGACCACCAGCTCCACTTAGATTTTAGACTTACGATTTAGAGGAACCTGACTTTAGCCAACCGTCACTTTTTTGGGACTGTCTTACACTAGATCATCACTTCTCAATGGCGAATTCCACACCATTTTGTCTCTTGGGCTCGATAACCACTAACGTAGTAGGCTAACGAACTGACTGTGAAACCTTCCCAAAACATACAATGCAGCAGCCTTTTACGCAAGATGAAAAGATCACTTTTGGAAGGACATGGACGGAAGCGTCAGTCCCGTAATGCCGAGAAACAATGAATACTCGTTGAGAAGGCTAAGTGCAAATTCTAAGCCTCATAAACCTTTTTTGAGGAATTTCGACAACCTTTGGCTAGATGAGTTTAGTGGCTCATGTTTTTTAGGAAAAAAGAGATAAGTTTAATCAAATGGAATTTTATTAAATAATAAAAGAAACAAAAAGGTAGAGCTTTTTAGGAGAGAGAGCTTTTTATAAAAAAGATGAGTGCAATTTGTGTTACTCATCCCCTATTTATAGTACTTAGAAGACCTAGTTTGTTCCTATTTAAATTCTAAAAGATAAATAAAGATAAAAGCTAAAATTAAATCTAAATAATAATGTTAACTATAATCCTAAGATAATTCAAATTTAAATAGAGTCTTGTGTTTATAAAATCTCTTCTTTGAACTGTTGCCCCCAAGTCTTCCACACTTTGTATTTTCGGCACCACCTCTTTCCTATTTTGATGCTGGCCCATTTTGGCTTCAAGTTCATGCTTTTTGCCCCCAAATTTCCTTTTGCCTTCAATTTAATCCCTACTAGATAAAAAACCAAAAATAGCTCAAATTAGTGAGATCATACTCAAAATAAACATGTAATTAATACATAAAAATATGTAATTTCAAAGTATTATCAATAGAAATTTTTTATTTTTGCTATGGTAAAAATATACAACTTAATTCTAGTCCCTCCTCAAAAATAATATAAAACTTGATTCAACATGCAATTCATTTTTAGTTTCAACAATCTAGCGGAGTGACTGATTGGACATATGTGATTAGCGCTCAAATAATTTATAATTAAGTTTTAGCTTTTCGCCTATTAATTATAGACTAATTTAGTCATGAAGTCATTTCACTATAGTATCGTGATTGAGCTCTCCCCGACATACTATTACAATAACAACTCGATTAGTGCTCATCCAATGACCTTGTCATAAGTGTGTTACCCTCATAGGATATCTTTAATGTCTTTGGGATAAATCCATTCTCCCAATATGATCTTATTTTATCTAATGGTAATAATTATATCTTCATTCATGAAAAGTCAATTACTATCAAATAGTAATCAAGTCATTCATCACCAAGACAAACGACTCATGGCCACATTTACTTTTCATCAACCATGTAATACCAATGAGAATATATCATTTGCCCATATATCGGGTTATGAATTCCAATGTTGTGAATGACGCTACATACTGTAAAAGTTGTGTACTTAACACACCAGCTTTCGGTTCCTTATCTATTTGAACTCAAGATTTAGTTACATAAAAGTATATGAGTCACACATACTTACTTTGTCATTCACTCAGGATTAAGGTATGTTACACTTTGAATGTCACAAGTGAATAAATCCATAAACAGGTTCAAGGTTGGGTCTAGTCAGTCACATCTATGTCTCTTTCTCTGGGAATCATCTACTCTGATGTCCAAGATAAGGGATCTTCCCAATTGAATTTGATAGACGACATATTAGTCTTTTGATCGGTTTGCTCATTTCGATTAGACTAAAGACATGTTTAGGTTCGTCTACTAGTATAAGATGTCTTTTCGTATTACGATTCAACCATGTAATACCGTTTAGTAGTAGTTTAAACATTACACAAAGCTAATATTTGCTTCTATTTTACTTTGCATGCAAAAATCACATGAGAAAAATTATACAAAATATATTAATATAATCTATGAATTATTTTATTAACCAATCAATTTAAAAAAAATTACAAACTTACAAACAAATATACTATACTCAATGCAACAGATTTCATAATAGTTGTACTAGTGTAATAAGGTCTCTACATTGTTGGGTGTATTCCTAGAAGCTCTTAGTTGACTTCTTTTCAATGTTTTGTAAGGAAAAATAATATAGAGCCATGTCCAATAAGTGTTTATATCTTGGAAGATATGCATTAATATCTTTTCATCTTTAGCGTATACAACCATATTACAACAATACATAGTGAGTAGGCTATTGGGCACTTCATCCTCTCACTTTCCAAACTCCAAGATGACATAATATGCCAAAAAAAAAACTTTTTAACAAGCTAGACACGAAATTTATAGCTAGTCACTGATCAAGTTAAGACTAAGCATGGTTAAATATCTATGAGTCTACTCATTTTAGAATTGACCTAAGACAAATCTTAAAAAAAAAATCCTAACAGAATAAACTCGATCTACTTACCAAAACTAAGTTCGGGAATACAATAATGCGATTAGCACCCTTGCTATGCTTATCCTGAAATAGTACCCTCTTAGCCTTATAACATTTTATTGGAGGGAAATAAGCTTGAAGATTATATTTTGGCAAGTTTTGGACTCATTTGAATATTTCAACTTGACATTGCTTCAGTGTTTTGTTTTTGTGTTTTCTTTTCAACATAAGTTGCTAAATTCATTTTATATCTTAAAGGGATTTCAAAGCTATAACTCTTTAAGTTTGTGAGATCTTATTAAATTTTATTCTTGGCATTTACATTTTTTTTTTACATATCAATATTAAAGTTTGTTGAATATAAAATTTCTATTTGTGACAGATAACATGATTTGATATAAACTACGAATACAATTCATGTTATGTGAATATGTAATCTAATCTAAGAAAACTTCACTTGTGTGTATTTTGTTAGCTAGAATATGATCTCTCTAACTTTTAATGCTATTAATAAAATAAACATTTATTATAGGGTTATTTGTTAATAAAGGAAATAATTTCAATGAACTACATCTTGATTATCAATAATGGGAGAAATTGGTTGCTAAGCTCAAGTTGATAACAATAGCTAATTTATCGAATAATATTGAAATTTATTGGTCAAATCTATATATCAAAATTGAGACTTCACTAATTTTAAATCCCATTTTATTTTTATTACAAAAATAAAATTATTCTAGATGTTTGTAAATTTGATCAAACTAATTGCTATATATAAATTTATATTTTCAATAAGAATTTTATTTTTATTTCCCATCAATGGCGTTGCGAGAATTAACGGCGAAAAGAAATTGAAGATTTTCGATATTTGCCGGTTGATTGCTAAGTTGTATGTCCTATCAACACTTCAATTTGTGTGAAATTGTGTCTAATTTCCAGCAAAGTTTAGTTTCACAGAGTTCCAATTTCAACGCCCTACTCTCTTTTGTGTTTGCCACACTTCCTTACTTATCTATTTAACCTTGTTAACCACCGTTTAGGGTTATTCTTTTTTGGGGGGGGGGAGGGTTCAAATTATGCTATTAGACCCTATACTTTGACCCAAATCTTAGAAACAGAGAACCCTCACTGCTCACTAGAGGTGTCCATGAGTCAGGCCAGGTCAGGTTCATAAAAAAATTTCAACCCACTTACCAGGCCCGGACCCAGCCCGGCCCAAAATATGGGCCTAATATTTTTCCCAAGCCCAGCCCGAGGAAAAATAAAAGGCCCAAGCCCAGCCCGGCCATTTTTAATTAAAATTAAAATTATTTTTTTAATAAAATTAAAACTAATTGTTTTTAAAATTAGTTGTTACTTGTTAGTAAAATTATCAAATTATTAATTGTTAATTGTATTAATTGTTGTAATAAAATCTAACATTTGATTAATAAAATTATCAAATTATTAATTGTATTAATTGTTAATTATATTAATTGTATTAACTGTTGTAACAAAATCTAACTAGTAAATCTAGCATTTAATTAGTAAAACAAACTTGATGTTTTATTATTTTTATTTTGTAACAGATTTCTGTTAAAATAATAACTAATGGAAATCTGTTAAACAGATTTCTTTTATAATGAATTGACATTTAATATGTATTATTAAACATATACAATACATGGGTTTATTTATTCCATTTCTATTTCTATTTTGATATTTCTATCCAAGGTTGATAATTGATCCTCGAAACTAATGGCCCAAGATGTCTATATCACACTTTTAAGATATATGTGCTAAATTTTAAATTTTACAAACAATTTATACTGGTAAAGGTATTCTTCCAACATATCATATCACCTTAAAATTTTAAAATGCACCTACCATGTGCACAAGTTAAGAAGAATTGTCAGTTTATGATCATGGGCATACATGAATTCAATTAGATTTTCAATTTTCATCAAACCCTACACTGCAAGTAATTGAAGTATGTGATACATAAGTCATGAGACAAGAAATAACACTTTATTTTAAGTGGTGAAATGAAATGGAAATTACACGACTTCAATGCACCTACATGCTTTAAAGAATGTCATTGTATATACCAACAATGTATATATCACTGAATAAGAATCAAGAGCTAATGAAGTTAGATTTATTGTTTTCTTATCCCTCTTTTATTGAACATAGAAACACTAAACCAGAAATCCTCATCAAGTCTTCTCGAAGAAACAAACTTCTACTCAGACCTTCAATAGTAAAATTCAATATATTTGGTGTTTGCAACCTTACTCTCACTTGAGGAAGCCAATAAGCAAATCTGTTCTATTTCTTATTTATACATAAATTAGTTGGACAAATAAAGAATTATAGAAATCAAAATTTGGTAGGAGTAGGTATCAATTTGAATATTAAAGTAAAACTGAGGTGTCACATTGAAAAGCCTCTGATTTAACTCGGTACCCGACTTCTCTTATCTTAAACCTCACTGAAACACTCTCTCGACTCTCTGGCTTTGTCTCAAAACCCAAAAATTTTCTCAGAAATGGCTTCACTTTCTCTCCAACCCAAATTTTCTCTACATCCAAACAACTCAATTCTCCATTTCCACCTCCAAAACAAACCTCAAATAATCTTCTTCACCAGAAAAGTAAAAATAAAAACAAAAAAAAAATGCTCTTCTATAGACCCCCAACAACAACAACAAAAGCAACGAGAAAGTTTCACCAGGAAAAAGAAAAGTGTGACTGAAACTGAGAAAGGAGTTGACCCAGTTGGGTTTTTGACGAAATTAGGAATTACCCATAAGGCCTTTATTTCCAGATATAAACATATAATCAAACAAACCCAGTTGGGTTTCTGGCGGTTCGAAAGTTTCGATTAGCCATATTTGATCATACAATCACAAGGATTCATCAACAACAACAACATTAATATAATTTCCTTCCCAAAGTGTCATTAACAAGGAAGATAACATAATTGTAACCATTGATTCAGAAGAAATGAAGTATCTTAAAGAGAATGAAAACGAGGAAACCGAATAAGATGAGCAAACCCGTACCTGTACCAAACTCCTCGTTCTTGTATGCTTGCTTCTACTTGGCTATTCGGGAATAAACAAACAGACCGGAGGTGGATCGGTGGAGGTCTTGACGGTGGAGGTGGATCGGTACTGGAAGACTGTCGATTTTGGAAATGGGATTTTGGGTGAGGCACAGCACAAGGGTTAGGGATTTTGGGTGATTCTTCTGACGAGGAAATGAAAGTAAAGTATTAAAATAAAAAACTATTATATTTTAAAATAAAAAATATATATATTTAATATATTTTCAGGGTGGGCTGGGCCAAGCCCGGGCCAAAAAAATTGTGCCCAAGGCCCGGCCCGGCCCATTTTCTAAACGGGCCTAAATTTTTGCCCAAGCCCATATTTCGGGCCTATATTTTTACCCAAACCCTCCCATATTTCGGGCGGGCCTTCGGGCCGGGTCTACTGCTCACCGAACGTTGCACTGCTTACCTATTTATAAACAGTTATAGGTTACATAACTTTATTGAGACTTGTCAACGTTGGAACTTTACTCAACTGCCTAGAAGCTCTACTCAAACAAATTGTAAGTACAGCTTTAAGTAATTGTTTATCATTCATTCTTTAACATGGAATGGACAAACTGTTCTACACCACAATCTACTTTTTGTAACATAACAACCATATAGCATCATCTAATTACTGCAAAATTTGGCACCAACCTTTGAAAATAAAAGGAGGCAACGCATCTTTTAATAAGATTTTATGAACCAAAACACATTGGGTTATTTGTTCAAATTTCAAAATGTTAGTTTCAGCAACTAGCCCACAGAATCCATTATTTAATTGTTTTTAAGTTCCAAAAGTAAACCAATAAAGAACAGAGGACACAAGTGAAACGAACAATAGATGTATAGAACTTTGCATATGGATCTACCTACGGTTCTCCACCAAGCTCCACTCGCAGGTTGTCATATGGATATACTTTTGGTGCCTGTTTAACAGTAGGGAAAAGATATCAATCAGCATGAGAAGTATCAAACAACGTATACCAGCAAGTAACATAACTTTAAGACTGTAATGCAAGCAACAAAAAATTACACCAAATTAATGACATGTAGGTTACTTCTCTCTAGCTACTTTTTGGGCTGCTAATGACACACAACATGAAATGTTGATGGATGCACCATTGAAGAAAGGGATTCAAAGCCATACAAAATAAAAGGGATAAGGAATCTTCTAAAATAGACATCACTAAACCCAAAGCAAGCGGAAGACTTCCACTTACCTAGCTGAAACATCATTGTTTAAATAGCACGAGTAAACAGTGGTTTCCATTGATTTACCATAAAATATCTAATGTGAACTCTCAAGAACTTCAATTATACCTTTCAAAAACAAAATAACCTTAATTATCTATGCAATTGACATGGCAGTGCTAGCGTATTGTCCAAAGATATACCCTAAAAAGGCTTCTTGCGAATCCCAAAATATATTGTCAAAGTTGCTAGCTGAGCATGAGACGGATTTCAAACTCCAGCAGGCAGAACAATGAGGCAGAAGGCCAAACTAGCCCCTAATAGAAGGGCTTTCCTCAACAATTCAACACATCTAACAGGGGAAATGCATTTCTGAAAACATTTCTAAGTTCATCAGAGAATAAAGCAGGTGAAAACCAAAGACAAGGGCCTTCTATCGTGAACCTTTGCAAAATTCATCCTCTCAACCATAATAATTGTTAAGAAAACAGACTAGAGTCCTCTAGGATGAAATATCTTCCATCTTAAAGCAGGTAGCTCACATATCCCCCTATTCTGGGATTATGACTCACTCGAGCTTGAAGTTCAAAATTTCTCAGCATAAAACATGAGTGACATTATGGTACCATTTGATTCGATCACTATCCTACATTCCTATCTTCCCAATTTTAAACATATCCAAAACACCACTAAGCTACAAATATTAATATTACATGAATACGTTAAAAAAACTATAAGGTAGCATTTGGGGTCTTGGATTTCAAACTTTGGATTTGAATTTCGAGAATAGTGCAAATTGAGTGATAATACACATACAAATATATTACTCATGATTATTTCTCAAATCCGTGGATTTGTTGGATGCCTAGTAGTGAATTTGAAATTCCCAATGAATTTGACAAATTCATGATTTTTATACTTTCCAAAAACGCATTATATTGAAACTCATCTAATTTATTCAAAATATATACAATTCATTCTCACAATTTATATAGCAAATGAAATCCAAATCCAAGATTTTCAATTTCATATTCCCAAATGCAGCATAAAGAAAATTGAATTGAACTAAGGCAAACTCAACTAATAAAGTCAGAGATTTGAACTCACGAATGGAATCTTGGAGGCCTTATCATTCCACCAAGCCAAAAAACCCAACGATGCAAAGAAGCTCAAGCCTCCACACATCCAAGCTAATGCCTCGTACTACTCCCAGAAAAATGAAACATAGGAACAAGAACAGAGAAAAAAAAAGAGTCAGTTTCTTCAAATAATCCAAAATCCCACAACCATAAAACACAAGTGAACATTTAAATAGAGAACTTACTTACCTTTCCGACAGTATCAGCGATTCGATCAATACAAGGTTCTGGAAATGCAGTTCCATTGTCCCAAATTAGCTCGTCATTTACAGGAAGCTGAAAGGGTCCAGCAGGAGTAAAATTGTAAGGTTTTGGGTTAGTCTTTTTAATGATTATCACTGAATAGATCTGAAGAATTATGAAGTGATTGAGCTTACGGGCTTGTCGGGAACGATATGTTTGCCGACAGGGAGACCCATACCGGAACGGAGTCGAAAAGAAGAGGCGACGGAGCGCGATACGACGCCAGTTCCGCCCATTATACGCGACGCTACGTTGCTCAATCTTCCTGCCATTTCTTTTCTCCTCGGAACTTTCTGCAGAACCAAACTCTGGTTTCTGAATTAATATTTTGCTATGACTAATTCCAATGGGCCATTTGCCCACGATATTCAAGCGCCCATCTATATGGACCTATGGAAACTTTTTAGTGTTAAACTTGTGATATTTTAATAGGTTTGATTTTCACCTTACCTAAACTGTTTCTAAATATATTCTAGTTAGTCCAAATTTATTTTGATTCAAATCCGAATATATTCTACATATTTGGAGCTGTGAGCCTATTTGTATTTATAATTGTTTAAGTACATATTACAAATTGAGGGAGGAAATACAGCAATAGAGTTTGAACCTTAGTCAACAAAAGGTTTAATCGCTATTCGTTAACGCTTTAAAAATTTTAAATATTTTTTTTTCAAAAATTTGGTTTAAGATAAATACTTAACTTGACTTTGAAATTAAGCTTTTTTCGTCCCAAGGTTCTATTATCACCTAAAGTTTCCTTTTATCTTGAAATCACATACAAGAGTATTTAAATTCCTTCAACCCTGAGCGGTTTAAAGAGTCCATAACTTCTTTAGGGTCCTTATATAACCCATTGGTGCCTAGCACGTCGATCCCTCAAAGTTTTTATGGTTTCTTTATTTTTATTAACCTCATAGTTATAGCTCCCTAAGAGGAGTTTGAGGAGTTCATGTGGCACATCCATGATTGCCCCTCGCATTTCATAGACTCGTCATCATAAGATGCCCCAAGTAGCAACGATCTTTTCCTCCAAAAAGTTCGAATGCCCCACTCAAGCTCCCTTTATGATCACCTTGGTACTTGACACACTGGTCCTTAAGGCCTTCGTAATCTTTCCCCCGATTTTACTCAAAGGTTTCGACCCTCAAAAACCAATAGGAGTTAAGGAGTATACAAGCCACCTATAGAGTCCCATCGATACAAGAAAAAATGTGAGTGTAGGGGTATGATGAGCAAATGCTTATATATTTTACGTCTTAATTCCCTCACATTTGCATTGTTCTTAATTGGTTTTTAGTTAGTTTTGTATAAATAGGTCCATTTTACCATTAGTTATTGAAAAAAATTAGTTTGAAGTTATTCTTAATGTTTTTTGTGTTCTTGAGTTAAAAAGCCTTTTCAAGGACTTCTTATAGGTATTGGATAAAGTCCAAGAGAGAAAAAACATATTCGAAAGAGGTGGAAAGAGGAAAATGCAAAAAGTATGAATCTACCTGCAAATATTTCACTTTACATAAACACAAAAAGTATGAATATATTCTACTTTCCGTCAGTACTCAAGTTTCAAATTTGTGAGATTTATTAAATTAATTGGGCTTTTGGTCTTTTCTGCTCTAGCTTGAGATTTTGCCTTAGAAAAGGCTTGTAAATAGTAGAAGCATGTTGGATTCCTTAGGCTACCTTAAACTTTTGATTACGTTTTCTTAGGTTAGAGAGTTTGGAGAGTTTGGTTTAATAGTTTTTTTTTTTGTTTTTAGTTTTGTAATAATTTGTTTTTACTTTAAACTTTTAATTTTCTTGTAAATTGCAATAACTCTTTTGGAGATTCTTTATTATTAAGTTGTATTAATTTTATGTAATGCTTTAGTTGTCATACCTCATTTTAATACCTTTTATGTTGTTTTCAAATTTAAAATGAGCAAAATTATTTATGCGGATGAGAGATCCTTAGGTTAGTGGCTTAGTAATTGAAATAGGATTAAAACTTAGCTTAAGAATAAGACAACGATTTAATTCTGTAATTTGTGCTCATGTATTAATTCTAGTTGACTACTATGTTGATATAATTCCTAAAGAGACACTGAGGTTGAGAGAACTTCGCTACTCTACTTTAGTGATCTAATAAGAAATTACCCAAAAATGCTTTTAGGAAAAACAACCAACTAGGGACCACATTGCACTGTTGGAAAAATCGGTTATTGTGCAACAAAACTTGAAATTTTTTCATAAAACTAGATCTTTGGTTGTGATATCTATAGTAATAAATCCCACCAAATTTAGTTCTTGTGTTTTCCAGCTAAAGAGTCTCACTGAATCCTGGATCTAGCATTTAAATCTTTCTGGCTTTCAATTGAATGATATTCTCCACTATTCTCGAACCTTCAAATGCTAAGAAAATGGATTCTTATTAAGAATTGAACATAAAACGAAAATTGAAACTTTCTGATACGAGTCACAAAGGCCCAACCCAAGCTCAAGAAGGTGATGGGCTCAAATCAAGAAAATCAAGATTCACTTTCTTGTTTTCAAGAAAGTCAAGAAACTGAATCTTGGCCCAATTTTGCTGTTTGGAGCGATTTCAAGAATCAAGAAAATCAAGATTTCAAATATTAGAAATCTTGGTTCAAGAAACCGAATCTTGCAGCCAAAGCGCATTGGATCTCCGTTACGAGCATCAACGACTCAATTTCGGTAGGAGATGGATCACGAGCCCAAATTCTTGAAGGCAAGGCCCAATAACCAAATTCCAGCCCAATCAAGAAATTCCTTCATACTTAGTTGAAAATCAGGCCAAAATGTCAAAGGGCCCAATTTATAAACATTTTAATTGTTTAATTTAATTTTTTAAGCTTTAGGAACATACATGTAAAATTCGGCCCAAAAACAGCCCATATATATGCTTGGCCGAATTTTCCTTTATTTATTCTATTAATTAGGTTTAATTTTATTAGTTACTTGTTAGATTAGGATTACTTGAGGCCTATTTAAAGGCATGGCCGACTACCCTTTGTACATAACACTTAGATTCATTCTTAAATTTCAGATTTGAGAGAGCAGAATTTTCTTTGAGTTTTCTCCAAGATTTCTCTCTTGAGTTTTCTTTAGAAGTTGTTTTAACAATCTTTTGATTGTGGGAGCCATCTTCAACCTTCTTCTTGCCATCGATATTCTTTGGAGGGGAGATTAGAGCCGTTTGAAGAGATTTGTGAGATCTTTCGGGATTTCAAGGATCTTTAGGACTTATCTTTTATTCTTGCTGTTCAATTTCTTTTCTTTATTTCTGTTGATGCCGAATCTATATCTAATTTCTTTGCTGTTTTTGTTTTGTTTCAGCCTTGATTCAAACTCCAAGAACTCTTCATTTAATCGGTTCTTTTATTGGCAGCATCTAATCGATTCAAAATTTCCCAAAATTTAGGGTTCTTGCCGTTTTCTATTTCTTCTTGTTGGGTGAAATTCGGCTGCTGAAATTTGGGCAATTCATCTTGGGTGTTCAATTGGACTGAATCGCAACTTAAATTCACTTATTGAACCATTCAATTTCATCTATTTCTTTCTTTTCTTTTTTTTTGCCGCCCAAATCCCTAATCTTCCAATTAAAAATCTAATTGTTTCAATCTACTTACTGTTTTGGTGTTCTTGGCAGATTCGGCTTGTGGAATTTCACTATTGGAGTTCGATTTCATCTTCTTGAACTCCGAATACATTTATTCATTCGTTCTTTGTTCCTTGCTGCTCATTTAATTGAATTTGGGGATTTAATTTCAGATCTGATTAGTTTAATCTTGTTCTTTGTTTTAATTTTCAGATCTGTTCGTTTAGAGCTTTCGTAGGAGTTTCCCGTGACTTGGCAACTCGATCTTGGTCTGCGCGCAACTCATTATCACTTTCTTAGGGGAAAGTTAACTTTCTCTACGGAAAACCAATATCGAAAATTTGTAATCACAAATTTGAATTATAATTGACAAGGAAGTTGCAATTATAATCTCACAAATCTGAAACTTGAGTACTTACGAAAAGTAGAATTTATTTGAACTCAAATAAAATTTAACTAAAATTTGGCAAAGTATCCACTTATTATTGTTCTATATTTTCGACTATCCTATAATCCTTACATATAAGAAAAAATCATAAGAGTTCTACTAGAACATGAAAGGAGGTAAAAACAATATTTTAATAGAAAACCTCGAGTACAACTAGGACTCGTTGTGGTGGGCGGCATATGCTCTTATGGGATTCTCCCAATGTGCTGCCCACCCTTATGGTAAATGACCTCATTAGGTCTTTCACGCATTGACTACATTTTATATGTGTCGTCTAGTTCTAAAATAAATTAAAACAAGCTCATATAATTGTTCAACCTAACACTACACCAAAATAGGCTTTTAGCGGCACTTTTAGCGGCGTTTGGACAAAAAACGCCAGTAAAAATTGAGCATTAGTAGCGCTTTATGGAAATCGCCACTAAAGATTAAGCATTAGCGGCATTTTTCAAACAACGCCTCTAAAAATGAGCATTAGCGGCGTTTTTTGGAAAAACGCCACAAAAAACCTAGGCCTAACGGCGTCATTTTCTGACCTTTCGGGGTTTTAACGGTGTTTTTGAAAAAGCGACGCTAATGCTCGGGGTTTTAGCGGCGTTTTTAAAAAGGCGCCGCTAAAAACATTTTATCTTAATTGGTTTATTTATATTAATTATTTAAATATTCAATTTATTTCTAATTGAATATTTAAAATCTTAAGAAAAAAATAATGACACATAGAAGTAATTTGAAATAAAACACATGGAAAAATTAAAATACTATTATTTAAAATAATTTTAAAGTTTTTTGGGTACATGATTACTGATTTTTTTTAATTTATATATTAAAATATTTCTTATATAATCGTAAAAGAGATATTATTAATTTTAAAATATTAAATTAATTATATTAATTTTAAAATATTAAATTAATTATCACTATAGTTTAGGATTTTTTGTTTAGGGTATATGATTAATTTAAGATTTAAGGCAAGTTTAGGAGTTACTATTTTAAGGTTCAGGGAGTATGGTTTTAGGGATTATGGATTAGGGATTATGGTTTAATGGTTGGGATTTAAGGTTTAGAGGTTAGGGGTTTAAGGGTTAGATATTATAGGATTAATAGTTAGGGATTTAGGGTTTAGGAATTCAGGGGTCGAGTTAGGGTTTTGGGTTTAGATTAATTAGTTTTTTAATTTATATTTTAAATATGTTATTATATAATTGTAAAAGAGATAGTATTAATTTTAAAATATTAAATTAATTATGATTATAGTTTAGGGTATATGGTGTAAGGTTTAAGGTTTAAGAGTTACTATTTTAAAGTTTATGGATTATGAGTTTAGAGATTACGGTTTATGGTTTATTGTTTAAGGGTTGAGATTTAAGGTTTAGGTGTTAGGGGTTTATGTTTTATGTTTTATGATTTAGGGTTTAAGGGATAGAGGTTAGGGTTTAAATTAATTAGTATTTTTAATTTATATATTAAATAATTTCTTATATAATTGTAAAAGATATAATATTAATTTTAAAATATTAAAATTATGATTATAGTTTAAATTATTTAAGAGATAATAGATAAATTTTATATATATTAAATTGTTTAAGATTTAAGGTTTAGTTGAGAGTTGTTAAATTATGAAATTTTATTAAAATTATGAGGTTTATTGTTTAAGGGTTGTTTTGTTTAAAATAAAATAACAAAAGATAAACAATAGCGGGGTTTGCGTTGTTTTCCCCAAATTTCCCCGCCTGAAATCTCCAAAAGGATCTCCTCTACCAAAGCGGATAAGGTTTTTGGAATTCCTTTTTGTGCTTTCTCTTTGTCAAGAAAGACTTCTGTTCTGTTCGGTATTTGCAGGGAAAAAAAGAGATAATGTGTTTGGTATTTTTGTTTCCGTTATAAATTTTTTAAGGAAAGGGAGATGAAGAAAAAGAAGAAAAAGGGGGAAGAAAAACGCTGCAACTATGGGTAATTTATCGCGACTTTACCCTACTTTTTAAACCATGGTATGAGATAGGCTGGTCTCCCAATATTTCCTTAATCGAAGGGAGGAAAACCCTAATTTTGTCTCTCCCAAGAGATGAAAGGAAGGGAAAAATGGTGTTTTACTTCAAAGCCCGGGCAGAAGCTGGCGATTACAATATGGCTTCATCGAAGATATCTGGTAGTTTCTTATTTGAATTATTTTTCCAGATACATTGAAAAATTTTGAAATTATATAAATTGAGTTGGGATTCGGGTTTGATTCCCCTGAGGTGGATCCACGTTTGTCCGATACTTTTCCTGCTTTGGGTCTTTATTATGCTGTTAATAAGAGCTACAACGACGCCATCTCCAAGCCTTCCACCTCTCCTCCTTCAGTTGTATCGGATTGTGATAGTATTCCTTCCCCTATTGGCAGTCCCCACGCCATTGTTGGCCCTGGTCTGTCTCTCATTATTCAATCCAACTTACACCATCTTTGGTCTGATTTTATTGATTTTGATTTCGTTTTTATCTGGTGAATTGGTGAAGGTGATAATCCGCGAACGGTGAAAACAAGGTTGAGGCAATGGGCGCAGGTGATTGCTTGTTCAGTGAGGCAAAACTCATGATGATGGATGTGTCCTATAACTTGATAAAATACAAGGGTTTCAAGCTGAAATGATAAGAAATCAAAACCAATGAAACCAGAGTCGTTATGGACGTAAATCAAACACCAAACATCTTTTTGTTTGGTAACTTGGGTTAGAAAAATTAAAGAAAAGAAATCAGAAAAATCCACAAGTTATTGGAAAAGAAGAAAAAAAACTTAACCCTGCTAGATTGACTTTTCTTACCTTTAGTCACAGGATTCTGCAATGCTGTCGTAGTTTGATTTATGTTTTTTTTCTTTGATTATTTATTTTGATTATTACTTTGATTAATGTCACCATTACTGTTTTTTTTCTTTGTTTTCGCTTTGATTCTAGAATAGATCATTTTCTGATTTTGTCATGTGATTTAGGTTCGTACTGTGAGAGTGGAGAAGAGGATAAATGAGACAGATAACTACAGCAAAACAGGTTTGTTCCAGAAGGTGATGCCGTTTTCCCTTTTATATGAGGATAAATGTGATTTTATCATGTGATTTGCGTTCTTAAAAGCGGCTGACGCTGATGCATTGGTGTATGTATTGGTGTTTATTACTTGAAAAGAAAGGAGTTTAGAAGGGTTGGTTTATTTATTAATACAAATTTATTCAATTACAGGATGGTACTGAAGGAATAAATCTCAGAATTTGTGCTGCTAATACTATATATTGCTCATCAAATAAACAAGGGTTTGTCTTTGCAAAATTTGCTAGTATGAATGCTGTCATTTGTTTTCCTTTCCTTTCTTTGGATAAATAACTATCTATTGTCAAATTTTGTTAGTCTTGAAATGATCCTTGTATGGCAGTGTCTTAGATTCTTGTGATTATAGTGTCTTAGATCCTTGTATGGCAGTGTCTTAAATTGAAACTAAGGGTTAAGGAAGGTCATGATAGGTTGGTTTATATGTTTATTTAGATCATTGGTTATGATTTATACATATTGATTTATACATAGTGTATACATATTGATCAAATCAGAATTACATAGTGTATAAATATGATTTATACATATTGATTTTTGACTAGTGCACTTCTATTTATACAAGACACGTTGAGGATTCACCTTTTGCTCTTACATAAGTATATCAAGGTGATCTTTTCTGATTGTCGTGAAACTTCTGCATCTCAGCCGAGGTTAGTCTCAATTGATCTCAATTGTCTCCTTGTTCCACTGTTAGCTAAAACAATAACCTCGTTGATTTTCTGACTTGCTTAATAGATTAGTTGTTTCATGTTTGGAAACTTTTGATGCTCTTGGTCTTATGTCCTGTAGTCATTGAAAAAAATTTGGTTCTCATTCTTCACTTAACAAGTCCAATGGCACATACATATGTAAACTAGGAAATTGAAACAAGAAAGAAATGCAAAGCCAAAGCACATTGATACTCTTGAATGATAGTTATAAATGAATAATATGCCTGACTTGGCATTTATAAAACTTACATGCTTGAAGGATAAAACAGAAATTGCTGTTAGAATTGGATTGTCAGCTTTTGCAAGATTCAGTAAAAAAAAAATCATTTGGACACCTGGAAGAATTCATTGGTTTCATTGCTGTAATCTCTCTTATTCGATATCTAATTCATTTCCATGGTTGAGATAGCTAAGTTGTCAATTTCCTCGAGTATTAATTTTTGCATTCATGTTATTTCCCATTCATATTTAACTTGTCAATATCAATTTTTGTTTTAATGCACTATAATTATTTTCCCAATTCTGCAGGGTACATGAAGATTGGATAACCAGAAATGTAGCAGATGTAGTTTGCATGTTTGCACGGCAAGTAGATGAATTGATTCAATCTCTATCATTGGCAAAAGATATACTTCCCCCTTCATATAACTTTTATGATCTTTCAACTATTTATCTATGTCTTTATATGGGATGATGATTATATCACATGCTTCAGAAAAGGATAAACGTGGTGAAAAATATCGATTCACTATAAAATTGATTTGAGAACTGGTGTTTTCTTCATTTGTATGTTGTTTCTATGTTGGAATGGATGAAGGGTGGGACGCTTTTTCACTATAAAATTCTGAAAGGCACTCAATCTATTTTCATTGTCCCATTCACTATTCTGAATCTTTTTAAGTAGCCTTTGCTATCTGTTGACACATTTTTTTTTCTCCCAGAGAAGTGTTGTCAACCAGCTAAAATCCGATATGGAGAAGTTGCAGGAAGAAATCAAGGCCCTACTGGTTAGTATCATGTTATATTTAGGGTACTTATGATCAGCTTAAGTTCTTCGTAAAATAATTGAATCTTGTGGGACTGCATATTGCTTGAGTCATATCATATGGTTAGTCTAGGTGCGTTTGTGTGGTGTATTTCATATGTCCACTTATGCACATAGATTTCGTTCCTATTTCTTGCATCTTTCTTCATACCTGTTAACCAGAAAACTTGGTACAAAAAAAATCAAGTTTATGAGATTCACTCATCATTTTATGATATGTGCTACCACTCGCAAACTGCTTTTTCCCTCTTTAGCTGAGCTCAAACAGGTTTTTAAGGCTATGATTGCCCAAATACCGAATAAAGTTTAATGTTCTGCTTGGGCAGGGAGATTTCTGCTGAGAATTTGGGCTTTTGAGTGTAGGAAATTTGAGATATACAGTTTTTATAGGAATTTATGACGGGCATTATTCCTAATTAGAGGAGGAAGAGAAGTAGCATTCTTTTGTTTGAAGATATATGTGTGTATGTATATTTACTTTAGTCTATAAAAATGATCTAGAAAGGTGGAGATTTTTATGATGGCTAAGAATATGATGGAAGTAAAAGCATTATATCGTTGTTAGTGTTATTTTCACAGGGAAATAAGCAAAGGGTGCACTGCTAGTTTGATGTTGTAATCTGCTCATTAGGTGATGCAGTGTGGATAGTTCAGTAAGTCCTTTGTTTGCAGTGGTTCTCTTTGGTAGCAAAAGAATGGTAAATAGGATGCAGCTCTGCTTTGTGCTGTATTGTAAAATCCGGTGCTGTGTGTATGCTGATTTGCGTTTTATCTTCTTGTGTTCTTTGTTTCATGAGGTTTGCATGGGTGGAGGAGATTTATGTGTCACAAATATACAAACTTCTGGCATTTTATTTTGCGTATTCTTTTAATGTTTTCTTTCCTTGTCTGATGTTTAATATCTGCAGGCAGAACTTGAGTCTTTTAAAATGGAATACACAAATGCACGATTGGAATGTAATGCTGCTGATGAACGTGCCAATATATTGGCTTCTGAAGTCATTGGTTTGGAGGAGAAGGTAATAAACTTTTTAATTGGTGTGAAGTTTTTATTCCTTTTCTAATATCATTCTGTTCTCTATAAAACATCTGCCCCTCTAGATAATAATGGTGAGAGATTGGGAAACTTCTGTGCATAATATGCGTGGCTGTAACATGCTAATATGTACTAAAAATTAAAGGTGAAATTTAGGCATGTGATAAAAGGCTAGCACTTTTTGGTAGCAAGGATGAAAAGTGGAAAGACAAAAAAAGTATTAATTTAATAATTACAAATAACTTTGTTATAAATTTCTACCATTAGATTAAATAGTTTGCAAAATTGAAGGTTACTTTTGTTGTTATTAATAGAGAAACATTTATTATTGTTACTTATTACAACTAAAGAACCAAAAAGGAAGAAAAAGAATATGTGTGCCTGTGGGGTGGGAGATATTTAATTGTTAGTTATTTGCTTATTAAGTAGGTTTCCTGTGTGAAATGTTTAATGTTGTTTCCTTCCGTTTGCTATATATTATCAGGTTTAGACTTTCATTTGGATATATTTTCATGTTGATTCTTCTAATAGTTATAGGGCATCTTGTTCATTCTGAATTTTGCAGAAAGAAAATGTCTAGCCTAGAGAAAGAGCGTCAGGATTTTCTGTCAACCATTGAAGCACTTAAAGAAGGTAAGTACGCTAATAGCTAGGCGTTTTAATGATAATAATATGTTTGTTGTATAAGATCTTGAAAAGAATAGAATTTAACATATGTTTTTTGGAATTCAAAATTTTAAAAGTAGTTAAATTAAATTTGCAATTTATGCATAGTACAGGGATTAATGACATAAATTGAGTTTATTTTTAACTTTGTGAATGTGGTTTGAAAAAGAAAAGAAAAGAGAGAAAAATATTCTGGTAAAAGTGGCAGTTTAGCCTTTAACTTTTAAAAAGGTTGAATCTATTCAATGATTTTCTCTTCTCCTGCCCTTGACAGCACATTCATTTGACAGGATAATTTGGAAACCCTGTTGCAAGAGAAGGACATTTAGGCTGATCTAGTCTGTTGCTTGCAGCATTTGCAGGTATTTTGTGTAGTTTAAGTTGTGAACATTGGGTTTTGATTTGTCATGTGAACAAATATGATGAATCTGAAGTGCATTTCTATTCTTCTATTTGCAGTTAAGATTTGAAATTGAAGACAAAGCAAGGAGACTTTTAAGTAATGTGTCATTTTTGTTGAAACCAGGGGGTTATTTTTTCGGTATTACTCCTGAAAAAGTGATTGCCAAAAATTGTTGTTTCTGGATTTGTGTATTTTTCTTTTTTTTTTTTCTTATGGTTACTGCTGCCCTTGTTTCTGGGAGGTGATTGTGTAAACATTTGTGTACTTTAGTTATTGTAAGAATATTTTTAACATTGTTAATTTTAATATTTTTGTAAGAATATTCAGTTATCAATTTATATCATATATCTTTTATTGAATTTGAAGTATCATTTAAATTTGTTGTTTTTGGTTGGATTTTATGTTATAGGAAGGATTGTATATGGATAAAAATCGGTGTTACAAATTTGTCAAAATTAGTGGCGTTTTTCTATAAACGTTGCTAAAGAATGTATCTTTTAGCGGCGTTTGTTATAAAAGCGTCGCTAAAGATCATGTTCTTTAGCGGCGTTTGTGGGTAAAGTGTCGTTAAAGATCATGTTCTTTAGCGGTGTTTGTGGGTAAAGTGTCGTTAAAGATCATGTTTTTTAGCGGCGCTTATTGATAAAGCTAGGGAAAGCGCCGCTAAAAGTCATGACCTATAGCGGCGGTGTTTGTGGGAGAAGTGCCATTAAAGGTTATGATTTTTAGCAGCGTTTTTGTAAAAGCGTCGCTAAAGGTCATGACTTTTAGCGGCGTTTATTTCTAAAAATGTCACAAACGTTAGCGACGTTGTCAATAGTGACATTTTTTGTTGCGCTTCCAAATACTTTTAGCGGCGCTAAAAAACGCCGCTAAAGGTCTAAAAAAAGGCCACTAAAAGCCTGATAAATCAACTATATGATAATCAACCTTTCAACTATTCTACCCTCTCTATCCTCTTTCAGAACATGTTCCATTTCCCCTAGTGGTTCCCAAATAATCTAGTAATATTCAATTAATTTCTAAGTCACCTCTTGTTCTTTTCGAGAAAATGCATTTATTGCATATGGTATTTCATATATCTATTTCTCATTCATTGTTTTTTCCATTTATCACAACAATTCTAATTTGCAATCCCTACGCAATTGTGTTGAGCTAAAGAAGGGGTCGATCGAACATATATAATTAGAGATTAAATAATTTGTAATTAAGTTTTGACCCTTCGTCTATTAATTACAACATTATTTAGTCATGGATCAATACATTAAAAGTATGAAGACTGATTTCCACATTAATTATATACTATTATAAAAACAACTTAGATTTATGCTTTTGTCTAATGACCTTGTCATTAGTGTGATATCCTTATATGATATCCTTAATCTCTTTAGGTTAAATTTGTTCACCCAATATGATCCTAGTTTATATCATGTTCACCATTGCATCTTTCCACGATGAAAAGAATTATTACTAGCAAATAGTAACAAGAATCATTTGTCCCTAGTGAATGACTCGTGGTCACGTTTCTTTTTCATAATTCATGCAAAAATTATTATAAGTAGTGAAATGATGCCACTACCAAACTATGAATTCTACTTTTGTAAGTGAAGTTATGTTATACATAAGTCATATACCCAACATACCAACTTTTGGCCCTAATATAAACATAACACATACTTTCAATATATCAAAGCATATGACTTAGGTAGACATGGTCCTCAATATTGAGGTAAGGCACACTATGAACGACACAAGTGAATAAATGCATAAATGGGTCCAAGATAGATATTATTTAAGTCTTGTCCAATGTATTGTCAACCCAAATAATCACCTATGTTTTTATTTTTTGGGGAGTAAATCACTCTGATACCCAAGATAATGTATACCCCTAATTGGATTAAAAAGGCAACATAATAGTCTCATGAATTAATTACTCATTTTGTTTTTTCAGACTATAAATAATTTAGATTACCTACTAATATAAGTTATCTTCTACATCACAATTCATCCCTATGATGCAACTCAATATTATTTATTTTAGATAAAAAGTTTCCAAACAAGCTGTCAGTATGTTGTGGATGAACCACTGGTCGTTGCAGATGAACTGCTAATTCTTTCTCCGTTCATATCGTCCTACCCCATGCAATACAATATGACATTCTTATAACATATCAATACAATAACAGTAGGCATGCTTAATGTGGCATGCTGAACATGCAATCAATAATACAATGGCAGAATTAAAAACACAGTTTATCATAAATACAGTGATGGCAGACATGTATCATTTACATATCATGCATATAATAGTAATAATTCAATCACTTAGATCCTAGATTGTAAACTATACATATTATTAGGGATTTAATTGAGAGAAATAAAACGCTAAAAATAATTCAAGGACTATACAGGAACTAAATTGCACAATTCACAAAATTCTGGTCAAAATTGTAAAACAGGGGTCACACAACAATGTGAGAGGCTAAAGACCGTGTGAAAGGGGTACATGGCCATGTGGCAAGACTATGTAATAGGTTGTAGCCATGTGAAAAATGCTAAGGTAACCCTATAGGAGGAACACGACCATGTGGCAGGCCTTGTGGAAGGTTTTTTGTCGTGTGAAGAATGAAGGTGCCTTAATGTAATAGTAGCACATGGTTGTGTAGTGATTGTGTGGTTCACACACCTGTGTGGGAAACCGTGTGGCCCTAAACCTACACACAGTTTGCCCTGATTCACTTGGTAAAGAACACACACCATTCACTGTGGGTCTGATTGATGTCCCTCACTCGATTTTTGTTTGATTCACCTAAACCTGGTCCTTTAAACGACATTTGCATATGTATTAACGGTTAGTTTCAAGATTCAACAAGATAATCAAAAGATTTGGCAAGAACCATAAAATATTGATTAATCAAACAAAAGATTAGCATCGGATAGTAATATTGTGGAAATACAAGATTTAATCATTGGAAACTAGGTGTACTTACTATTTCTTGGCAAAGATTGGGATGCTATTGATGGAAATTATAAAACTAATAGAAAACGATTGAACGGGGGATGATTTGATTTGGAAAAGTAAAAATAGTTATCAACAATTAAGATGAAAATATGGTATAAAGAAAAGGAAAATAAAAGAAAAAGAGAAGAAATAGAAAGATGAAGAGAAATTTCACTAGGATTTGAAAATAGGCAAACCTAATCCAAATGAAAAAAGAATGGTTAAATAGTTAGGGTTTGAAACCCTAAGGGCAACAAAGATAATTTACCCAAAGCTGCAGAAATTCAAAAGAGGAAAAAAAACGATTGTGGAAAGATAAAGCTCGAACCTTATTTATTATTTATTTTTGATCAAATATATTTTGGGAGATGCTTTCACCCTAGTTTGCTAAAAATAAAAAGAAAAGAGGGGCCTTGAACCTAAACTCTCTAAGGAGGGAAGCTAATACTTAACCATTAGGCCTAAAGCCTATTTCTTATTTAATCATTTCGCCTAACCTTATATATTTCGAGGCGTGACAAATATTATATATAATAATAAAATATATATACAATTATTAAATATTAAATAAAAATTTATATTTAAGAATAAAAAAAATGTGGATGGACTTAAATGGACTTGAGTTAGTATTTAAAATATGGGACAAAATGATCAAAATTTGAGACTCATATTTTAGATAAATTCGATTGAAATGATTATTTATAATATTGATACCATGGTTTAGCTTGACACATGAAATCCTTTATTTTCCCCTTCCCTATTCATTTCATTTTGTATTTTACATAGTATGCTCATTTTATTTGCGTTATTTTTATGTAGCGCTTCAGAATCTTTTTTTTTTTTTACATCTACTATAGTTTCAACTACTTTTTTGCAACCAATTGCTTTGTTTTAATATACTGAATATGTTATGAATGCTATTAAGTGGATTTTGAACCTTTCATCTTCCTTAACTTTTCACCTTTCATCTTCTTGTAACCTCTTTCCTATTTATGTATTAGGAGATAAGAAGGCTAATCACCCTATATATATATATAAGAGTATACTACTTGTAATGATGATAGAAAAGAAGAGAAATGCAAATCTCCCTTTATTCTCATCTATTAATATTATTGTTTTCTTTACATTATTTTTATTTTATAACACGTTATTAGCACGAGTTTGCTCGATAGTATTCAATATTTCGTTGTAGAACAAATAATCTAGACATACAACATCCTCGTTGAAGCAACACACCTAAGTTACGTGATTTCTATGCGTACTTGAAAGATTTTAAAATTTCAATATCCCTAATGAAAAAAAAAGTTAAAAATGATACTATTTTTTTTTTGTATTCAAGTATGATTTTATATTTTATTTATTTCATGGTATGCTTGTTTATGATCTAAGACTTTGAATAAGATTGAAGTATAAACAACTTGAATATTTTTACTTAAATATGTATATCTTTCATAACATATGTCATTGAAACGATTAAAAATTAGTAGCCATTTAAAAAAAATATTATTTTATTTGTTTACCTTTACCAAATGTATTATGTTGCCTATTAGATTATTAGATTATTGTTTTCGACACTAGAGGCTCATGGTCAATATTTGGATATGTTGTATGAAAAACTTAGATAAAGTTAAATATACATGTATCGAATATATATCCAAATGCATATGACATAGATGATGGCTATTTGTTTTTTTTTTTGGATGAAATTTTCTATGGGAACCTTGATCAAGTAAATAGGATAATGCGATGTCTCTAGCTAATATTCCATAAAATATTTTTGGGATATTTTATTTTTATGTTGATTAAATTGTAAGGTTGACCTTAGCTATCATAAGATTTTAATAGCATCCTTTTTATTCCTTGAGATTTAATAGATTTAGAGGATAATTTTTCTATACTTAAGTTTGAATAGACATGAATAATAGTGCTTTCTTTTTTTAATTGTTAGCTCAGAATATATAACTTGACAGAAATAAGTATGAGAAAGTTACCATTGTGGAAGTTCAATGATTATCATCTACATGATGGATTAAGAGTGGAATATCTAATTGTGAAAGATTTTCTTAACTCTTAAATTACGTAATAATTTAACCATTAGAAAATGATAATACTCTCTAAAGCTTGTTATGATTGAAATATTTTATGTGCTATTACAGCGGCAATATTGTAAAAAAAAAGGCTTTAAAATTTATTTTAAAATGATCTCATGCCTTCTGCTGAAAAAGGCTTCATTCCCTGAAGTGAATGTAATAATACATAACAGTTATAAAAAATCAAAATGTAGAGATCGTGACTGTACAAGCCCAAATTTCCCGGGCCCAAACAAAAAAAAAACAAAGCAGGCAATTTCAGTTTTTTTTAGCAGGCCTAAACTCGTCTAAGGCCCAACAAATAAATGGCCCAATAACAAAACTAACCTAAGCCCAACACAGACATCAGCCCAAAACACAAAAAAAAAACAAAAGAGGAAAACCCTAGCCGCATCTGCCTTAGTGCCGCAACAGCCTCCAGCAGCCTCTCCAAGCGCCGCACGATTCGGGGCCAACCCCTCTCCACGCGCGCCAAACTCTCCACGATTTCCTGCAAAACGAATTCAAGAAGTCCAATAGAGAGGAAATAGCAGATAGATTCGATTTAGTTTTTTATTTTGGGCTATAAAAAGCCATTGATATTGTGTAAAAGGGGAAAAAAAGACAATAGCAGAGAGAATATACAGATAAAGCTTGTGTTTTTTTTAGAGGTGATTTGTTTTTTTTATTTTCGCTGTGTCCATTATCAATTTTTTTATATATATATTTATTATTTCATAAAATAATAAGAAGAGAAAAAGGAAGAGACCACTTACCTGCTTCACCGAGCCTCCCTCCGTCACAGCCGGAGGCTGAGATGACGATCGGGTTGCGAGGCGCGGCGAAGAATGGTGCGAGGACGCTAGGGATTAAACCCTAGCAGAGCACCTAAGAGATATTTTTTTAATTTTTTTATTTATTTTTTTCTTTCACTCGGTTTCAAATGATTTTGAAAGGGAAAATTTTATTTTAAATAACGTTCAAAACGGCGCCGTTTCAGTCCTGCGACCCGCACGGTGACCCGACCCAGGGGAGGATCCGCGTGTTTTTCCTTTCAATGGTCAATTTGCGCAATCAGTCCCTTGGTTTTTGCAGCGCATTTAAATTACATTTTCTGTTTCTTTTAAATTTTGCCATGCATTTTATGCGGTTGCATATTGGACCACGATTGCTGCGCACCGTTTTAGGAGGCGGGTTATTTCCATTCTAACCCCCCGAATATAAGGCCTGCTTCATAATTTGGTCCTCCATTCCATTTTAATTGCATTCCTTTGTATTTTCCTCTCTTTTGACTTTCATTTTTTTAGATCGTTATTGTTGTATTTATTATATTTATCTATATATGCATATGCATCTTATATACATATGTTGCATATTTTGCTATTATTTATCTTCATAGTTTTATGTATATATATGCATGTACACTGTCTAAAATTGTTGTAAATATTTTTTTTTATGTTTTTTAATGTATACATGCATTCTTGTAATATATATATATTTAAACTTTTATATAGCCATGCATGAATTTGGTACATATGGACACATTTTTTAAAAATATATGTATCCTTTATATTTTGTTGTGAATAAGTATGCACGTTTAGTCCATTTTTTTTATATATAATACTTTTCATATTTTTTTAAATACATAATATACATATACGTTTCGTAGCATATACACTTTCCATATTTTATAATTTGAGATACTCATATTTTTTAAATATATTATGTACACGTTTTAAAAAATCATTGTAAATATTTTTTTTACACATTCTGTTATTTTATACACATATTGTACATATATATATTTGAATATATACGTATGCGAATTTTCACCATTTACTTATGTATATATACTTATACATTTTTTTTATTTTGTAAATCTATATACATATACTTATACATTTTTATAAATACATACACATGTACATATTTTTATATTTTATGTTATTTTCACGATTTTCAAATACATACATGCATTTTATTTAAATTTTGATTGATATATATTCCATTCCATCTTTTTACACTTATATTTACATGTTGAATGCATGCGTACACATATTTACAAATTTATTTGTATATTACGCTTACTTGTATATATATATGTAAATATTTACTCATATATGTTAGAAATTAGGGTATCTGTTTCATGTTATACCTTAACCCTTTTAGCATCCATTTTAAAAACATATATTTTGATTTTCTCAAAGTACTTAAATCATCTTATTTTATAAATTCCAAAATATTTGGCATTCATGATTCTCGTGAAAGATCGTGTCCTAACTTACTGGATCGCGATTATTTTTCGATGAATTTAGAAAGCCAAGTATTTGTTTTGCAATATATTCGCAAGTTTTAAATAAAAGCTTATTCTCGGGAATTAAAAATGTTGGGTCCTAACTTACTGGTCATGACATTTGCTTTTCGAAATAAGAATTTTCAAAAGCAAAAGGCAATATTCGGGTATTTTGAAGATTTAAAAACATTGTGCCCTAACTTACTGAGTGTGGTGTTTTATTTCTTTGAAATAAGAATGCCTTATTATTTTAATTCATCCATGAAATAAAAAGTTTCATTTTGAAATCTTTTCAAATTTTCGACACCAAGGCATTTAAAAAATCAATTTGGTACCAATTTTGGGCGTTACGAGGGTGCTAATCCTTCCTCGTGCGTAACTGACTCCCGAACCTATTTTCTCAAATTTTGCAGACCAAAGTCATTTTTAAGGTGAGCTGATCACACCTTAATCAAGGATCAGTGGCGACTCCAGTTTTTTGTTTTTTTAAAGGCCGACAACTAAAATTTTTGTTTTCAAAAAACGGTTTCGACAGCTTGACGACTCCACTAGGGACTTTAGAGAGTCGAGCCATAAACTGATTATATTTGTCTTTGTGTCGAAAATCAAAAGTTTTTTAAAAAATTCATGAGTTCCCTTCGCACTCATTGATGTTTTATCATGGTATTTTGGCAACTTTGCATTTGCATTTTACATTACATGGTCAGTTTTACCCTCTTAAGTGGGAGCAAGAAACTAGTCATTTGTGAAGTTTTCACCTCCGTGCAGGGTAGTGGACCGCTTCCGGGATACATCCGTACCTATGTCTTCGTGAGATTTTCATCTCCGTGCAGCCATAGGGAAATGTGTCCCCCTGAACTGAACTCGTTCCGTATGAGCCTATAATGGGGAGGATCGAGGAATCTGTTGGTTCGGGTACCCTTACTCTAGAAACTAAACCTCATATAGTGAGCTTTAGGAACTTGCCCTAGGTAGAACTATACCGAACCCTAGTAGATTCCTAAATAAGTGTTCTTGTTATTTTATATTGGATTATATTTTTATATGTGATACTAACTTGGGTTTCTTTTGTTTTGATTGCATGACATCATAATTGCATGAAATTTCATTATAAAGGCGTTGGTTCATATTCGGTTGCCATATAGAAAGTTTATCATGGGAAATGGGTTTCTTGATAGAGTGGAAGACAATGCGGCTGTTCGGACTTGGTCTGAGAAGATATAGCACGAAAAAGGTGATAGTTTGGCCGTGGGATACGTATCAGAGTTATGGGACTTCACTCGTATTAGCGTAGCTCAGAACAACTTGCAGGAACTGAAGGAGATTTGGGATCAATGGGATAATGAGGTTAGGTAGTTATTCTATTTAAATTATGGGGATTTGCCTTATTTACTGGACATGAAGGTAGACAAGCGTCTGTTTCGAGCTCTTGCCCAGTTTTGGAATCCGGCCTACAGTTGTTTCACATTCGGGAAAGTTGATTTGGTGCCTACGATAGAAGAGTACACAGCTTTACTTCGGTGTTCGAAGGTTCAGGTAGATAGAATTTATTCGAAAGCGGTAAATGTACCGACCTTCTTGAAAAAGCTGATAAATATAACAGGGATGAGTGAGTAGTGGGTTACAGCTCGGATTAAGCAAAAAGGGGATAGTAGGTGTATTCCTTGGAAAAGTTTGAAGGACCTCATTTTAGCATACCTAGATGCGAGGAAGAAAGTAGACGTCTTTGCTTTGAGTATATATGACTTAATTGTGTTTCCTAAGGTTTTGGGACATATTGACGAGGCGGTCACTAATTTATTTGATCGGCTTGATAAGGGAGTTACGCTAGTTCCGGTGATTTTGGCAGAAACCTTTAGGTCATTGAATGCATGTCGAAGAACATGAGAGGGCAGATTTATTGGATGTGCGCAGCTATTACTTGGGTGGTTCCATAGCCACTTTTGGAAGGTTGATAAGGTTTCATATCAGGTCTTCTCTGAAAATTATTCACCGTTGAAAGAGATAGTGGCTGCGTCGAGGAGAGATGATATTACAGAGGAGAAATGGATGGCAATCTTTCAGAACCTGCAAGAAGAAGATATCGAGTGGAGAGCTCCATGGTTGCTTCCAGATGAGATCCTATATAGGTGCGAGGATTTTGACTGGGTTCCGTTGCTCGGGATTTGGGGAGCTGTTGGTTATGCCCCATTGCTAGTGTTAAGACAGTACAGGTCAAGACAGTTTGTGCCTGCCACTCAAGGACTAGCTGAATGTGAATTCTCATATAAAGATGATGGCTACAAAAGGAAGGCTCGTGAGATGGCCAATGTGTCGAATCAGACTCGCCGAATGAAGAGATTAGCCGTGAGTCCAATGACAACTTCTGAATATAATGAATGGCGTGTTAGGAGGGTTAATGACAACATTCCTGGGCCAAGTTCAGAAAATAGTCAGTCAATAGAGGAGCATTTGCGCGTCGTCCCTTCTGAGTTGGAAATCATAAAGCAAGACCTCAAAAGAAGGAATGCAGAATTAGAAAAGAAAATAGAGCAAATGGAGGAAGAAAAGGTGAATTTAAAGTTGGACATAGATGTTCAAAAGTAGGAAACCGAAGGCCTGAGAAAAGGGAAGCGCAAAGTTGAGGAAGATCTGAACAGCTTGAAGACGGATTATAAGAGACTACGTCTGTCAGTAAGAACTGCTGGGTTGGGAAAAACCTCAGAGCAGTAGCGTCAAGAGATTCAAGAAGAAAAAACCAAGGCTGGTAGATAGGAAGAAAGATTCCAAGAAGCCTAGATGCAAAATAGATCGCTTGAGAAGAGTTTGTTAGAAAATCAAGATGAAAGGGATAAATTAAGGGCTAGAGTGGCCGAACTTGATAAGATTGTTCATCAATACCGAAATCGTAATTCAGTGGTAGAACTGCAAGCAAGTTTAAGCAAGATTGAGCAAATGAAGAAGACTATAGAAGAATTAGAGATAGCATTGCAGAGTAGTGAAGCCAAGATTGAGTATTTGGAGGCAAACAAAGACCATCAAAACGAACAGCTTCACTATCTCCAGAATCAGGTCAGAAGCAGGGATCGTGTTATGGGACAAGCCTTGGTTCAGATTCGAGAAGTAGCTGATCACTTACAAACTTTGGCAGTACAAGCTGACACGTTGAGTGTAAAGTATGAATTAAAGTTAGATCGGGGATGGGAGTTAGCCTCGTTGCTTCAAAAAATCAAGGTCTTAAGTATTAGGGCGAAGTCGTATTTGTAGTCTATTCTATGTAAAGGGACTTGTTTTCTAATAAAGTTTTCCAAGTGGAATTGAATCATAATTAACGCCTTTCTTGCATTCATCTCATGCATCACATCATATGCATTCAAAACCTTTAATTGATCTTAATTAATTAAAATTATTGCTCAGTTAACCTGGAAACCAACCAACCAATCCAACACCGATACGGCACTCGAGCAAAGATAAAAGATATGGATCAGAGATTAGAAAAGCTCGAACAGTACCAGAAGGAGATGCAAGACCGGTTTCAGTTGCAAATACAGGAGCGGTTAGACAAGATAAAGCAAGAAATGTCTGAGAAGATGCGGGAATCTCAAGATGATATAGTGGCAAAGTTAACCCGACTAATAACTAAGGGAGGTGACAAAGGAAAAGGCCCCATGGCAGATGTCGATGAGGGAAATGATTATGAACTTTTCTATCCTCCAGGTTTCACCCCTCCACATGAGCGAGCTCAAGCTGAATACCTGCGCAAATCTACTGTCACCATCATGCCTCAGCAATTTCGAGCTGGTATTTCGAACCTCCAAACTGGGCCGAGTTTTAATCCCGAAAATAATCCTACTAACTCTACCATTCCTGACTTTGATGAAGTGGTTGAGAAGGAAAGAGTGAAGGAGGAGTTACCGAGACAGTTAGAGGAGAGATGCAAGTGGCTCGAGGAGAAGTTCAAGGCGATGGAAGTTACTGAAAATTATCGAGGCATTGACGCAAAAGAGCTGAGTTTAGTGCCAGATCTAGTACTCCCTCATAAGTTTAAGATGCCTGAATTCGAGAAGTACAATGGGACGACTTGCCCAGAGGCTCATGTCACCATGTTCTGCAGGCGAATGGCTGGATACGTTAATAGTGACCAGCTATTAATACATTGCTTCCAAGATAGCCTTGCAGGGGCAGCATCCAAGTGGTACAATCAGTTGAGTCGTGCCATGATTGGTTCATGGAGGGACTTGGCGCAAGCATTCATGAAACAATATAGTCATGTGACAGACATGGCTCCTGATAGAATCACCCTTCAAAACATGGAGAAGAAGCCGAGCGAAAGCTTTAGGCAGTACGCACAGAGATGGAGGGAGTTTGCGGTCCAAGTTCAGCCACCGCTCTTGGAAAAGGAAATGACCATGTTGTTCATTAACGCCCTGAAGGCACCATTCATTACACATATGTTAGGAAGTGCCACAAAAAGCTTCCCTGACATAGTCATGAACGGTGAGATGATTGAGAATGCCATCAGGAGTGGGAAGATCGATGTTGAAGAAAGTAACAGAAGATTAGCTTCGAAGAGGAAGGAAAATGAGGTGAACAACACGAGCATGTACAACAAAGGTTACTCGAAGTCAGTAACAGTGAGTCAGCCAGGGAAGGTGGTTGCCAGCCAGCAAAGCTCGTCGAGACAGGAGGTCGGTACAAGGCGAAATGTTGAGAGGCCCCAATTCACGCCAATTCCTATGTTATACAGATAACTATACCGAAACTTATTCGACGTACACGTAGTTTCCCCTTTCTATCTGAAGCCCTTGCAACCCCTGTATCCCAAATGGTATGATGTGAATGCACAATGCGACTATCATGTGGGAATAACAGGGCATTCCATAGAGAACTATATGGCCTTTAAGAAGTTGGTTGAAAGGCTCATTGGTATGGGTGTCGTTAAATTTGATGACTCGACCAAGGCAGAAAACCCATTACCAAATCACACTGATGGTGGGGTAAATATGATGGACGAAGACAGAAGAATTAAGGTAGACATTGCGGACGTGAAGACTCCTTTGAGATGGGTCTGGAAAGACATGGTGAAAAGGGGGCTAATTGCTTCAGAAGAAAGCTTTGAGAAGAGGAGGAACTACTGTGAGTTCCACTGTGAAATGGGGCATGAAATTCAAAAGTGTACGGAGTTCAGAGCCGTGGTACAGGGTATGATGGATAATAAGGAGATGGAATTTTGTGAAGGAATTCAGAAGGAGAGTCATGTATGTACGTCAGAGTTGGCATTGAGAGTTCCAAAGGCTAACCATCCTGTGGTCATCATCTCATGACCTAAGAATAGAGAGGCTGGAGCGCGAGTAGCACCAAAGGTTATCATTCAAAAACCGACCGTGTTTACTTACAAGGATAACACGAGGGTTCCTTGGAATTACAATTGTAATGTGACAATCCCAGGGAAGGAGGACGTAATTAATAAAGAGGACCATGATGAAGGAGGGCATGACGAACAGGTGAAGGCTCGAGTAGAGCCAATAAGAGAAGAAACTTCGATTGGAAAGAAGAAGAAGGCAGTCGAATCTGAATTGTTGGTCAATGAACCAATCAAGGAGGAGGAAGCTAGAGAGTTCTTGAAGTTCATAAAGTATAGCGAGTACAGCGTTGTGGAGTAGCTATACAAACAACCAGCTCGCATATCTGTGCTAGCTTTACTCCTGAACTTGGAGGGACATCGAAATGCACTACTGAAGGTGCTAAATGAAACTTATGTGGCTGACGATATCTCTGTTAACAAGTTGGATCGACTGGTCGGCAATATAAGCGTTGATAACTTCATCTCTTTCAGCGATGATGAAATACCACCTGGGGGTATGGGATCTACTAGAGCTTTACACATCACAGCAAGGTATAAAGGGTGTATATTACCGAGAGTTCTGGTAGACAACGGGTCGGCACTGAACGTATTGCCTCTATCTACTCTCAACAGGCTACCTATGGATAGTTCACATATGAAATCGTGTCAGAATGTGGTGAGAACATTTGATGGCACCGAGAGGAAAGTCATGGGAAGAATTGACATACCCTTGTTAATCGGCCCAACTGTCTATGAGGTAGACTTCTTGGTTATGGATATCAAGCCTTCTTACAGTTGCCTATTAGGAAGGCCGTGGATTCATTCAGCAGGTGCGGTACCGTCATCGTTACATCAAAAATTAAAGCTGGTGTCAGAAGGTCGGGTAGTGACGATAGATGCTGAGGAGGATATCATTGCATTTGTGACTAACGATGCACCTTATTTGGAGACAAGTGATGATGCAATCGAGTGCTCTTTCCGTTCCTTAGAGTTTGTAAATGCAACATTCATCTTTGAGGGAAACAAGATCCCGATACCGAGAATATCAAAGACCACAAAGATGGGGCTGCAATTGACAGTTGGAAAAGGAGCTTTGCCAGGGAAAGGATTGGGAAGATATCTTCAGGGTTGAGTCGAGGTCCCAGTATTGAAGGGTAAGCACGATCGTTTTGGCTTAGGTTATAAGCCAGATTTTAAGCAAATGAGGATGGAGCGAGAGAAGAAACAAATGAGAAGAAGGGCTCGTTTGACAGGGGATGAAGTTGAATGGGAACCCATGACCTTTCCTCACCTATCCAAGACTTTTGTATCAGGAGGATTTGTCCATTCAGGAATGCTAGGGGTCAGAAGTATTAACACGGAGCTAGGGAGTATTCATGCCGTGTATGAAGAAGCGACGCGAGGAAGAGCTTTGCCAGATATTCGTCCTTACGAGTCGGAAAGGGAGCTAAACAACTGGACTACAGAAGAAATACCTGTAGTTTTTAGATTTCCTCAGAGTAATGTCCAGAACACCCTTATTGCTTTTTAGCCTAGAAGTGATAAGGATTCCTTTGTGAAATAGGCTCATGTCTAGAAAATCGTTATTTTAATAAAGTTCATGTTTGCAGTCATTTTTGGAGCAAATCTTTCTTTCCATAAGAGCAGTTATTTTAAGTTTCTCTCAAACTACACTTGCATTTCATTCATGACCATATTGCACCAAACAAATTCCTGAATCCATATTGTTTTTCATACTTATAACAGGTCCCACGATATCAATGATGCGAATGTCACTCTTACAAATTTAGAGTATCCTTTTGAACGAAACATGTGTTTAGAGGGATCGCATGATTTTGAAGACAACGAAGACTGTGGTTTGTCTCCTGACTTGTTGAAGATGGTAGAAAGGGCCGAGAAGCAAATCCTACCTCACAGGGAATCAATAGAAATTGTGAGCTTAGAGGAAGGTAAAGAGGTGAAGATCGGATCGGATATCTCTGCAAAGACAAGACAAGACCTCATCGAATTACTCCGAGAGTTTAAGGATGTGTTTGCATGGTCATACCAGGATATGCTGGGGTTGAGTACCGACATTGTAGTCCATCGTCTCCCTATAAGAGAAGATTGCAAGCCAGTGCAGCAAAAGCTCAGAAGGATGAGGCCTGATATCGTGTTGAAGATAAAAGAAGAGGTCCAGAAGCAGCTTGATGTCGGATTTCTGCAAGAAGTCAAGTATTCTGAGTGGGTGGCCAACATCGTACCAGTTCCGAAGAAAGATGGGAAGGTGCGAATGTGTGTGGACTACAGGGATTTGAACAAGGCTAGTCCAAAGGACAATTTTCCATTGCCCCACATTGACACATTGGTAGACAATACCGCAGGCTTTTCATTATTTTTCTTCATGGATGGCTTTTCGGGGTACAATCAGATAAAGATGCATCCTGAAGACATGAGAAAGACTACGTTCATTACGTTATGGGGGACGTTTTGTTATAAAGTGATGTCGTTTGGATTAAAGAATGCGGGAGCGACATATCAAAGAGCTATGGTAGCCTTGTTCCATGATATGATGCACAGGGAGATAGAAGTTTATGTTGACGATATGATCGCGAAGTCCAGAACGGAGGAGGAACATGTGCAGGTCTTGAGAAAATTATTCTTAAGATTGAGAAAGTTCCAGCTCAAGCTTAATCCAGCGAAGTGCACTTTTGGGGCCAGGTCAGGAAAATTGCTAGGCTTTGTGGTCAGTGAAAAGGGAATCGAGATCGACCCAGACAAAGTGAAGGCAATACGGGATTTACCTTCACCCCGTACTCAGAAAGAAGTTCGAGGATTCCTCGGAAGACTGAACTACATTGCTAGGTTCATTTCACAACTGACTGAGAAATGTGACCCTATATTTCGTCTTCTGAAGAAACATAAACCTGGTACTTGGGATGAAGAATGCGAAGAAGCTTTTAACAAGGTGAAGCAGTATTTGTCTAACACTCCAGTGCTGTCACCACCTAGCCCGGATAGGCAGCTGATATTGTATCTGACAGTATTTGATAATTCCATGGGGTGTGTGCTAGGCCAACATGATGAAACGGGGAGAAACGAAAGGGCGATATATTATCTCAGCAAGAAATTCACTGACTGTGAAATGAGATATTCGCCTATTGAGAAGTTATGTTGTGCCTTGATTTGGACAACCCAAAGATTAAGGCAGTACATGTTATACCATATGACTTGGCTAATCTCAAAGTTAGACCCGTTAAAGTATATGATGGAGTCAACTGCTTTGAATGGGAGAATGGCCCGATGGCAGATCTTACTGTCTGAATTTGATATTGTTTATATGAGCTAGAAGGCTGTGAAAGGGAGTGCAATTGCTGACTTTCTAGCTAGTAGAGCTCTGGAGGACTACGAGCCGTTGAGTTTTGATTTCCCAAATGAAGACTTGATGTGTATAGCGGCTACTGAGGAAAATCCCCAAAAAGGTCACGATTGGAGGTTAAACTTTGATGGAGCCTCGAATGCTGTGGGTAATGGAATTGGGGCAGTCCTAGTGTCCCCGAATGGTGATCATTATCCTTTTACTTGCAAATTGGATTTTGATTGTACAAACAACATGGCAGAATACGAAGCATGCATCATGGGTATTCGTGCAGCTATAGAGCGGAAAATCAAAGTGCTAGAGGTCTATGGAGATTCAGCATTGGTGATGTATCAGCTCAGGGGTGAATGGGAAACGTGAGATCCCAAATTAATCAGTTATCGAAAGTTGGTCCTCGAATTGATTAGGGAGTTTGAGGACATCACTTTTTGCTATCTCCCACGAGATGAGAACTAGATGGCTGATGCACTAGCTACTTTAGCCTCCATGATCAAGGTGAACAGACATGAGGATATGAAGCCTATCCAAATGAGTATCTATGAAGACCCGACTCATTGTTACAATATTGAAGAAGGAAAAATCGATGATAGTCCCTGGTATCAAGATATACTACGATATGTAAAAAATCGTGAGTATCCTGGCCAGGCAACGGAGAATGAAAAGAGAACTCTGAGAAGACTAGCCATTGATTACGTCTTAGATGGGGAGATCTTATACAAGAGGGGAAAGGATCAAGTTCTGCTAAGATGTGTGGACGTTGGGGAAGCAAAGAAAATCTTGGAGGAAGTCCATGAGGGCATCTGTGGAACACATGCTAGTGGTTTCACAATGGCCAGACAGATTATGAGATTCGGGTACTACTGGTCTACCATAGAAGGGGATTGCATCAATTATTTCAAGAAGTGCCATAAATGTCAAATCTATGGTGATAAAATGCATGCACCTCCTTCACCTCTTCATGTCATGACTTCTCCATGGCCTTTCTCCATGTGAGGTATGGATGTTATCGGGCCAATATCGCCGAAGGCTTCAAATGGGCATCGTTTCATATTCGTGGTTATTGACCACTTCACCAAATGGGTAGAAACTGCTTCGTATGCTAATGTTACAAAGTCATTAGTCAGTAAGTTCTTGAAGAGAGAGATCATATGTCGGTATGGAATGCCTGAAAGAATCATATCCGACAATGCATTGAATTTGAACAACAGCTCAATAGCAAAGGTCTGCAGTCAATTCAAGATTAGACATCACAATTCGTCGTCGTATCGCCCGAAAATGAATGGTGCAGTAGAAGCGGCCAATAAAAATATAAAGAAGATTATAGGGAAGATGACTGAGACTTATAGGGACTGGCACGAGAAATTACCGTTTACCTTCCTTGCTTATCGAACGTCAACCAGGACCTCCACCGGGGCAACGCCTTTCTCCTTAGTTTATGGCATGGAGGCAGTCTTGCCCATCGAAGTTGAAATCCCTTCTCTCCGGGTTTTGTCTGAGCTACAATTGGATGAAGCAGAATGGGTTCAATCTCGATACGATCAGTTGAACTTGATAGAGGGGAATAGGCTAAAGGCTATTCAGCACGGTCAGATGTACCAGAAAAGAATGATGCGAGCCTACAACAAGAAAGTCCGACCTAGAGAATTTCACGAGGAGGACCTGGTGTTGAGAAAAATTCTTCCTCTACAAAAGGATTTTAGGGGGAAATGGATGCAGAATTGGGAGGGTCCTTATGTTGTAAAAAAGGCCTTTTCTGGAGGAGCCCTGATCTTGGCTGAAATAGATGGGAAAAACTTGCCTAATCCGGTAAATTCAGATTCGGTGAAGAGGTACTTTACTTGAAGAAGGAAGGGAACCAAGGTGAAAACCCGCAAAGGGCACTTTGATTCCAAAAAAAAAATGGAGAGGCTAGGGTGAAAACTCGCAAAGGATGCCTTAAGACCAAAGGGGATTTGAGTTGAAATCCCGAAAAGGGCGGCTAAAATTTTGATTGTCGCGTGGTAGTCTTGTTGTACCTAAATCGGCAGAGAAGAATAGACGACATCTTGGGGCATCAACAAAATACTGTGAATTTCCTAAACACGTGTTGAATTCAGAAGGGTCTTCGAAAAGCTGTATAGAGAAATTCAAGCAGAGATATCTGGGGCACATGTTCATAATATTTGCACTGAATTCATTGTTTTAGAATATTTCATTCTTTTCTTTCAATATAAATGTCCCCAGATAATTCCTCTATCATTGACAATCCATCGTGAGCTATGCTCCCAAATTAATTTTGTTTTATTCATCGTTATGATCTTCTCGCAAGCATGTTACATTAGAATGACGATTAATGGACTAGTAAAACTTTCACAAGGGAAGTTTTTCATATTACTCTAGAAATCTTTAAACAGCTCAGGAACTTGAAACAGGACTATTGTTTAGACCTTCACCGGGTTAAAAGGTCGGGGATATCTAGGAAAACAAGAGTCAAGATTAAAATTTTCAAGTTTTGACGAAGCATTGTTGCCACAAAGGAAGCCTTAATGAACAATAATGACTTTAAACATTTAATATTCATTTTACATTACATAACATTCAAGTGTCATTCATACACGCCTAGTTAGGAACATTTGATTCATTTGATCATGACATCCTAATCATTAGGCGTAATTAGGCTCACAAAGTGAGTCATACAGGTCATGTTCCACAGAGAGCAGATCGGTGAAATCATAAAGCCTTGTCTCCCTGAATAACAATGGAGCGGGTTGAAAAGTAAAAAGATTGAAGCCACAACGGCGGATCTTACTTCCTTAGCAGTGCAGCGGAACAGATTGAAGCTACGACAGCAGATCTGGTTTCCCTGATATTGCAATTAAAAAGATTGAAGCCACAACGGTGGATCTTACTTCCCTGACGGTGCGATGGAACAGATTGAAGCTACGACGGTGGATCTGGTTTCCCCAACATTGCAGTTGAACAAATTGAAGATTACAGATCTTACCTCCCTAAGCAGTAGTGGAGCAGATCAAAGATGGCAGATTTTACCTCCCTGAGGTTGCAGTGGAGTATATTGAAGCCAGTAATTCTATCTCCCCGGTCGGCAGTAGAATCGATCGAAGAAAGCAGATCTTGTCTTCATGTATTGGCGTGAAGTAGATCGAAGAAAGCAGATCTTGTCTTCCCATACTGGTGGTGAAGTAGATCGAAGATACAAGCCTTATCTCCGTGAAGTTGTAGTGGAGCAGACTGAAGTAACCAATCCAATCTCCTTGAAGTTGCAATGGAGTGGATTAAGACCACAGATCTCATCTATCTGAAGTTGCAGTAGAGCAGATCGCATCAGACTTATCTTTAAGTCGTAGCAGAGCAAATTGAAGCTACAAGTCTTATCTCCCTGAAGTTGCAGTAGAGCAGATTAAAGATAGCAAATTTTGTTCTTTTTGAGAAGATACAAAGTACGAATCTTATCTCCCTGACTTTGCAGTGGGGTTGATTGAAACGCTAGTTCCTGTACCTCTGAAGATGCAGTAGGAAAGAATGAAGCTACTTGAAGAAGAAAAGACCCGAAGAAGTCGAGGCTCAGCAAGGCCGGGCACGATTGGGCTTTTGGTCTTTGCTCTATTCCCGTTACACGACAATGAGCAAAGAGGGGCAGCTGTACAAGCCCAAATTGCCCGGGCCCAAACAAAAAAAAACAAAGCAGGCAATTTCAGTTTTTTTTAGCAGGCCTAAACTCGTCTAAGGCCCAACAAATAAATGGCCCAATAACAAAACTAACCTAAGCCCAACACAGACATCAGTCCAAAACACAAAAAAAACTAAAGAGGAAAACCCTAGCCGCATCTGCCTTAGCGTCGCAATAGCCTCCAGCAGCCTCTCCAAGCGCCGACCGATTCGGGGCCAACCCCTCTCCACGTGCGCCAAACTCTCCACGATTTCCTGCAAAATGAATTCAAGAAGTCCAATAGAGAGGAAATAGCAGATAGATTCGATTTAGTTTTTTATTTTGGGCTATAAAAAGCCATTGATATTGTGTAAAAGAGGAAAAAAAGACAATAGCAGAGAGAATATACAGATAAAGCTTGTGTTTTTTCGGAGGTGATTTGTTTTTTTTTATTTTCGCTGTGTCCATTATCAATTTTTATATATATATATTTATTATTTCATAAAATAATAAGAAGGGAAAAAGGAAGAGACCACTTACCTGCTTCACCGAGCCTCCCTCCGTCACGGCCGGAGGTTGAGATGACGATCGGTTTGCGGCGCGCGGCGAAGAATGGTGCGAGGACGCTAGGGATTAAACCCTAGCAAAGCACCTAAGAGATTTTTTTATTTTTTTATTTTTTTTCTTTCACTCGGTTTCAAATGATTTTGAAAGGGAAAATTTTGTTTTAAATAACGTTCAAAACGGCGCCGTTTCAGCCCTGCGACCCGCGTGGTGACCCGACCCAGGGGAGGATCCGCGTGTTTTTCCTTTCAATGGTCAATTTGCGCAATCAGTCCCTTGGTTTTTGCAGCGCATTTAAATTACATTTTCTGTTTCTTTTAAATTTTGCCATGCATTTTATGCGGTTGCATATTGGTCCACGATTGCTGCGCACCGTTTTAGGAGGCGGGTTATTTCCATTCTAACCCCCCGAATATAAGGCCTGCTTCATAATTTGGTCCTCCATTCCATTTTAATTGCATTCCTTTGTATTTTCCTCTCTTTTGACTTTCATTTTTTTTAGATCGTTATTGTTGTATTTATTATATTTATCTATATATGCATATGCATCTTATATACATATATTACATATTTTGCTATTATTTATCTTCATAGTTTTATGTATATATATGCATGTACACTGTCTAAAATTGTTGTAAATATTTTTTTTTTGTTTTTAATGTATACATGCATTCTTGTAATATATATATTTAAACTTTTATAAAGCCATGCATGAATTTGGTACATATGGACACATTTTTTAAAAATATATGTATCCTTTATATTTTGTTGTGAATAAGTATGCACGTTTAGTCCATTTTTTTTATATATATAATACTTTTCATATTTTTTTAAATACATAATATACATATACGTTTCGTAGCATATACACTTTCCACATTTTATAATTTGAGATACTCATATTTTTTAAATATATTATGTACACGTTTTAAAAAATCATTGTAAATATTTTTTTACACATTCTGTTATTTTATACACGTATTGTACATATATATATGTATTTGAATATATACGTATGCGAATTTTCACCATTTACTTATGTATATATACTTATACATTTTTTTATTTTGTAAATCTATATACATATACTTATACATTTTTATAAATACATACACATGTACATATTTTTATATTTTTATGTTATTTTCACGATTTTCAAATACATACATGCATTTTATTTAAATTTTGATTGATATATATTCCATTCCATCTTTTTACACTTATATTTACATGTTGAATGCATGCGTACACATATTTGCAAATTTATTTGTATATTACGCTTACTTGTATATATATTTGTAAATATTTACTCATATATGTTAGAAATTAGGGTATCTGTTTCATGTTATACCTTAACCCTTTTAGCCTCCATTTTAAAAACATGTATTTTGATTTTCTCAAAGTACTTAAATCATCTTATTTTATAAATTCCAAAATATTTGGCATTCATGATTCTCGTGAAAGATCGTGTCCTAACTTACTGGATCGCGATTATTTTTCGATGAATTTAGAAAGCTAAGTATTTGTTTTGCAATAAATTCGCAAGTTTTAAATAAAAGCTTATTCTCGGGAATTAAAAATGTTGGGTCCTAACTTACTGGTCATGACATTTGCTTCTCGAAATAAGAATTTTCAAAAGCAAAAGGCAATATTCGGGTATTTTGAAGATTTAAAAACATTGTGCCCTAACTTACTGGGTGTGGTGTTTTATTTCTTTGAAATAAGAATGCCTTATTATTTTAATTCATCCATGAAATAAAAAGTTTCATTTTGAAATCTTTTCAAATTTTCAACACCAAGGCATTTAAAAAATCAATTTGGTACCAATTTTGGGCGTTACGAGGGTGCTAATCCTTCCTCGTGCGTAACTGACTCCCGAACCTATTTTCTCAAATTTCGCAGACCAAAGTCATTTTTAAGGTGAGCTAATCACACCTTAATCAAGGATCAGTGGCGACTCCAGTTTTTTGTTTTTTTAAAAGTTGACAACTAAAATTTTTGTTTTCAAAAAACGGTTTCGACAGTGGCTATCATTGTAATTGAGAATGTGGTTGGAGACATATTAATAATTGTTATATGGTGGTTATAATAGTGGTATTTTTAACCACTAGAAAAAGAATAATAAGGAAAAATAGGAAAATGATTGTCAAAATATTGAAAGGTTATTGAAAAATTCATGCTACCAATGTGGTATGAAAATGCATTGGTACGAACTTGTCGTGTGTTTAAGCATCTAGTAAAATTTTATCAAAGTATCATTATAAAAAAAATAAAAAGAAAATAATATTGAGATAAATTTCATTATCCCAAAATGATGAAATTGATGATAAAAGATGTAATTTTTTTTACTATGATGCTAAAGTTGACCATGCATACAAGGATGGTTAATATGTTCTTAGTTTGTTTCAAAATTTTATTGGGATCCAAGCATTGAAATTTAATTATTTGGTTTAAGAATTATTAGAATCAATGACTATTGATATTTGCTTGGGAATGATCTCTTTCTCTTCATTACAAAGGATGCTTATAATCACTACTTCTCATCTATGACAACCTAAGTCAGTCTAATCAACTTATTTTGAAATTTGATTTGATTTCTATTAAGAAGTTTAATTTATATAATTCTCTATCCATAATTCTATGAATTTTTAAATCTCTTCACATATTGAGTTATTTGGATTTTTATGTGGAGATAAATATTTTTATTTTTTATTGGTTAATTTTTAATATAATTGATTGGTTTAATTTTAATTTTGATTAAGGTATATGATTATTGTGGAATAGGAATAAAAGTGCTTGTCATAAACTTTGGGATATTCACTTTGTCTGGATAGTTTCATGATTGAGGGGGAGATTAGAAAATGTTTATGTTTAAACATTTATAGATATAAAGTTACTTTAACCTTACTTTATAATATTTTGCATTTTATTGTGTTATGATATATATAAAAAAATAGATGTATTAACCATAGTGATTTATTAGTAACATGGATTTATTATTTATTATGTTTTATTTATATCTATTCATGTTAAATTTTATATGAATAAATAAAGTTGTTGAAGATCAGAATTTTTTTATCATTCATGTTGAAAAGAATTGCAAAATTTATTATTATTTAAAATAAATTAGACATTCATTAAGGTTATATGAAAAAGTAATATTCAATTACATGCTCTTGAAGAGCTAAGGTTGCACCTCCTTGTGATGCAAAATTTTGTAAAACATAATATTATTTTTCAGATCAAGAAAATATATGTTGAAGGAAATCTTTATGTGTTTTACATTAAAATAATGGATAGAAATGACATGAGATACTCGTGTTTTTGTATTATATATATTCCGCAAAGAAACACATTACATTTATATGAATAACATATGAGATAGTAAAAAGTTCATAGTGTTGGTATGACCGGTTAGACCATCCTGAATTAATGATCATGCAAAACAAATTGATGAAAATTTATATGAATTTATTGAAGAATTAGAAGTTATATTTTAATAATTGTAATCAATACTAGTTATTTTGACAACATATTGAACTAACACCAGCTAAAGTTAGAGGTCAATTGCATTTTTGGATGATAACCAAATAATATATTAGCTCATGCATCACATGTATGCAACCCGAAGTTTCTGATATTATTTATTTAAATAATTTGATTGTGCACAATATCTATAGTAGGCAATTTGTGCTAATAACGCTGGTGCACTATATCTTAAACTTGATTTTTGTAGTTTTAGCTGAGATAATATTAAGTTGTCTATGCCTATATATGTTATACTTAATGGTTAGCAAAACTATGCCTCCATTTAATTGCTTAACCATAAATTTAAGAATAGCTTTAAAATAAGCATGTAACTTTATTTGCATCAAGCCAACATGTAAGAAATATTTGTCTCATGAGAATTAGCTTTCATTTATAAGCCAATAGATTTCATCTAAGAATATTTGGATGTGCAATATTTTTTTTATGTTCCACCATAGTGCATTAAGATGAATCATCAAGTAAGAAGTTGAGAAAAATTAGATTTTTCATTAGAAGTGAAAAAGTTGAAGAGAGATATTTATAATTTTGAAAAGAAAATATTGTCATGTTGTAAATTTTCACAACATTAAGGGGAGACAATGTAACACCCTATACCCGACCTAGTTATCGAACACGAAAATCAGGATGCCACACCACTGTCTCACATCATACACAGAATATCACGTCCCATTATTAAGGGAACGTCTCTTATTTTACATTAACATAAGTTCTTGACCAAACATATTCTAAATACTCATTAATACATGCTAAACATTCATCAAATGGTCTTATAATAATAGTTAAACATGCATAGGGCCCATTTAGCAAAATTCCAAAATTGCTTACATAGGTACCGATACTGGGACAGGGGTATCATATTTTACTTACACGGTATCGATACCGTATGAAAAATTGGTACAAATCAACATTTTTTTCTTGGCTAAAAAAAACAAGAGAACACTGATACCTATAAAAAAGTATCGATAAAATTATCTCAAGTATCGATATTCGTGATAGGGTATCAGTACCAAGTTATGATTCTGCCTTCCTCCACATTTGAAAATCACAGAGGTATTGTTTTTACAACACAAATATCGATATCTCTGCTTTAGAATAGAAAAATACAACATAGATAAGCATACGGGTCATTCCAACTTATATCAATTCATCATGCTACCATATCATCATCAAATAAACAACAAAATAGTCATAATAGTAGTTTCAGAAAATGAAAATAAGTCTGAACAATAATCAACATAACACGAGTCAAATCCATAAGATCCTAAGAATAAATAAGTTATGGTAACATCCAAAACATCATGACAAATACTAGTACTAAGTCTACCACATTGCCTTATTCCCAAAATGTAAACAAATAATAACTCCTACAAAATAACGAAAATGAACTTGCTTGGATCACCCCTAGGAAACCACACCACCCACACCGACACACAGCTAATCTGCAATAATTTAATAATGGAGTGTGTGAGCTTAACAAGCTTAGTGAATAATTAGAAAAACTACCATGCAAATAGCTTATCAAGCATTAGAGAAACATATATGTAGCATAATTATAACAACCTAAACTTAATGGACATATATTACTTCTCATGCATATTTAAAAGTTTATAAACAAAGTCCACACATACTCTTTCATGCATACATCACAATACATACAACAAATAGATAGATCATTAGGTGCTTGAGCTATAAAGTGTAAAAGTGGGTACTATCACCACTCATCGGATACATGAATCTCCAACATACCACATAGACTCATAGAGTCAAACATGTCTCAAAAGTAAAGCATAAAGCTAATACTCTCTAACACACCCAACATGTCCCGTTGAATAGAGCTTAGCTCACATTCCCTTATCTCTCAAACATGTCTCAAGGTCTCAACGTTCAAATCATATAACATATAAATGAGTACTAACAATCCTATGGCATGGCATCTATATCCAACTATCTCAAGAATCACAAGGCCAAAATATCTGTTATTAAACACACAAATTAGCACATTATAATCACTGTTACTTAGCATGAAAGACATGTCTGCATATACACTTTCACAACAGTAATCATGAACACATAACACATGTCATGACATATCATTTCAATTCACATTTTCAAAATAACACAAGCGCATATTGCATAAGTTACACATGGACACGAAAGAACTTACACTCAAAATTTAGAGTAGTGGTTTAGGCTACAACTAAATTCCAAAATAACAAATTGAATTGTATTCACCTACGACTAATTCTCAACCTTTAAACTATGCTAAACTACTCAGTTTATGGTATCGAATTTTTCGACATGTTAACGATAATTTCCACAAAAATTCATTAAATCCCTAAAAATATTTAATGAAATTTTAAAGTAAGCTTAGAAACTTTTTTTATCTCATCAAAACTAATTGAAAAACACTTTAAAACCATATTTTTATCCAAAATCCCAACATCCACCATTAACGATTCAACTTTTGGTTTTTAACCAAAACATGCGATTCGATGGCTAATAGTTCAGTTTTAAAGGCTAAATAACATTAAAAACTAACAGGTAGATGAATGATTACCTTTGATGGAAGAAAAATGAGTTTTGACGCAAATCTAAGGAAACCCACACGTGAGGAATATGATGAAATCAATGGGATTTTGGGGTGTTTTCTTGATATTCTATGAAGATTAATGCTATAAGGATGAAGGGAAATAATGTAATTAAGGTTTGAATAACAAAAAGTGAAAGAGAGGAGCTTGGGGAGCAAGGGACGACACAACATGAAATAAGAAGAAATTATCGTGAAAACTATTGGTGGGGGAAGATACTAGGTTCAATTTTAAAATTTGGTAAAACTACAGCATAAACACACAAGATTTTGACCCTTTTACAAATAAATCCTTTTCCTCAAGTTATTGGTTTCCAAAACACTTTTTCAACAATTGATTTGATTTCCTAAAAACCATAATTGAAAACATTACCGATATACCACATTGCAAAATTCCAAACACCCTATGGCTAAAATTCCTAAAATAACCTTATGTAACAGCCCGATTGTTGACCCTAATCGGAACAGTGGTTTCGGGACCACACATCCGAGTCTGAAAAATATTTAAATATTTTATTCTGTGTTTATTATGTGTGAATTAACATGTGTAAAAGTTTCGTGAATTAATTTTATTGTTTGAGTGTTTAATTTGAGAAAAGGGTTTAATCGCGTAAAATGAAAATTTAGTGGTTAAATATGAAACTGCCTAATTGTTGTTGTCTTTATAAGTTGGAGGCCTTATGTTGTAATTTAGCCAATAGTAATAGGTAGTGGATGGCATCATGATAATATGTGATATATATATTTATAATAAAAGTTAAAATAATAATAATATAATAATATATGTTATAATAAAACAAAACATTTAAAACCCACCATTTTATGTTCATCTTTTTTACCGAAAGTAGAAAGGAAAAAAAAGTTTGAAAGCTTCAAATATTCGGCCATTTTGAAGCTTAATTCAAGGTTAGTTTTTGTTCGGTTTTTGATAATTTTTACGTTTTTGAGATCGTTGCTTTGAATACTTCAAAACCCATGTCTTAATTTTGTGAATTGTTGATGATTTTGAGAAATGCCATTGATGAATTCTTAAGCTTTGTGATAGTTGATGATGAAATATGAAAGATATGTGAAAGATTAACATGTTTTATCTTTAAATTTTTGATGAATTTGAGTAATTAGGTTAAATTGTAAAAAAAAAGTTTGAAGGATTAAAATGTGAAATAAATGAAATTTGTGGGCTTGTATGGACACTAGGAATATTAGGTCCTTAAGGAGTATAGTCAAATTTTGTGTATTTTGTGTTTTGAGCAAAAGGGCTAAATTGTGAAATGTGAAATATTAGGGGTAAAAATGTAATTTGCCCATTTATGTGTTCTTAGACTAAATTGAATGAAAATATGTTTAAATGAGATTTATTTGAATATGTTTAGATCAAGAAACCAAGAAATCAGATTTAGATCGGGGAAATCGAAAGTAGTTGAGTAGCCGATCTATTAGTCGACGACATCCGAGGTAAGTTATTAAGCATATATATATTCGTATCATTTTAAATCAGCTTAGTATCTATGTAATTACGCTGAATTAAATGATATATATATACATGTAGTGATAAAATTATTGAAATAAGATGTACTGAGTTGTTGACTTTTGACACTAAGTGTGCGAGTTTAATTGTAAAGCACTAAGTGTGCGAGTTTGATTATTGAGCACTAAGTGTGCGAACTTATTAAATATTTTCGAATAACTATTAGCATTGAGTATTTTGTCTTATTGAGAAATCATGATTAGAAAATGAGTAAATACTTGGAATTCTTGAGTAATAACCATTATGGTTGTATATAAGGTTAAGCTTTGTAGGTATTAAACCTATGTGGTGATTTTATTTGGAATCATATATATATATAAGATGATTCTTTATATTACATGATGAGGAAATGCATAAAGTATTTGGCCTTGTGTTTAAATTTGAAGAAATGTTTATGGTTGTGTAATTATATTGATTTTAGTTAAATCATAGTAATAAGTGAATAATTATCTTATGATATGGTAAACTAAAGGTAAGATGATTTAGTAGTATGGATTTGTTGAATATTATTTGAGATATCGGGTTAAATAGTAGTGTTTATTTGCTTATAACTTACTAAGCTAAATTAGCTTACAATGTGTTGGATAATTGTTTTGATGTATAGATTTTGGTGAACGCTACGTGTTCGGGGATCGTCAGCTAAGCTCATCACACTATCGATATTTTCTTTTGGAACTTCGCTAAATCGTTTTCAAATATATGGCATGTATAGCATAGTTAAAATATTGATTTTGGAACCAATGTGTATATGTATTGAAAAGTCATGCAAAAAAAAAATGGCTTATCTCTTTTGGTTTGAATTCGGTATTAATGCATATGTTTTAATGGTCTAAAATGTGGTATATGTTCATGTTAATTTTTTTGCTTAAATGCTGCCAATTTGTTTTATATAAGCTGTCCAATTTTTGGTGTAAAAATGTTGCTCAATTTGTTGTGTAATTGCTGTCCAATTTGTTGTGTATAAGCTGTCCAATTTTGGTGCAAAAATGCTGCTCAATTCGTTGTATATTTGCTGCCAATTTGTTGTATATAAGCTGTCCAATTTTTGGTGTAAAAATGCTGCTCAATTTATTGTATATTTGCTGCCAATTTGTTTTATATAAGCTGTCCAATTTTTGGTGTAAAAATGCTGCTCAATTTGTTGTGTAATTGCTGTCCAATTTGTTGTGTATAAGCTGTCCAATTTTGGTGCAAAAATGCTGCTCAATTCGTTGTATATTTGCTGCCAATTTGTTGTATATAAGCTGTCCAATTTTTGGTGTAAAAATGCTGCTCAATTTGTTGTATATTTGCTGCCAATTTGTTGTATATAAGCTGTCCAATTTTTGGTGTAAAAATGCTGCTCAATTTGTTGTATATTTGCTGCCAATTTATTTTATATAAGCTGTCCAATTTTTGGTGTAAAAATGCTGCTCAATTTGTTGTGTAATTGCTATCCAATTTGTTGTGTATAAGCTGTCAAATTTTGGTGCAAAAATGCTGCTCAATATGTTGTATATATGCTGCCTAAATTGTTGTATATATGCTGTCCAAATTTTGGTGTGAAATTGCTGTTTAGTTTGGTATAAAAATGCTGTCCATATTGACATATAAGGGCTGTCCAAGATAGGGTAGATTACCTATGTTGTAATATGTATTATAGTTAGTAAATTGAAATGAAATATTTGTACAAATAAATGTTTGGATATATGCTTGATTTATGATATATAATCATATATGTTTGGAAATGTTTTAAGAATTTGAATGATATTAAATTTTGATTAGGTAAATGATAATGATATGGTTAGTATATAAAATTTGATTAATGATGCAAGTTGATTTTAATTGGTTATGTGATTAAACATATATATATGGAATGAGATTTTCGTGGTTGAGTTGGTATAATTTTAAAAAAAAAAAATTGAGTTGGATTTTTTATTGGTAATGCCTCGTAACTCAAATCCGGCAATGGACACGAGTCGGGGTGTTACACCTTAAAACTCTTAGGCTCTATTTTGGGGTATTACAGACAAATTGGTTAAATAATTATGTCATTTTTTTGTGATCCTCACTAATCTTATGTGTACAAGTTTGAAGGATAAAATTATTTGCTAGACATGTTTAGAGATGACATTTAGAGATTGCATATACTAGATGATACATATATAAGCTAAAATTCTCCAAATAATTATATGTCTCAAAAGGACAATGTGATAAAAACAAGTTTTGAGCATGCTAGAAGCATGGCAAACTAGTCAATTCCATCAAAGAAAAACTTCTTGAAAGAGAGGAGAAAGAAATAAATATGATCACATGCTAAATGAGGTGGGTACTCATGAAGAGACCTAAGACATAACTTTTGATAAAATCCCAGAAGAGGTTCAAGTATCTGAAATTATGAATATAATGAGATATCTCAATCAATTATGTCATAACTAAATATGAAGGAGTTGACAAAAGGAAATTTTTGTCGACAATGATAATATATGTAGAACAATTTAATATTATGGAAAAGTGAGTATGTAACATCCGCATCATAACTCGAGTTAGGTACAGTATTGGATCGGGTCAAGAATTAGCGCAAAATTTTTGAAATATGATAAATAGGAATTTTGTGTATTAAATTAGGAAGTATTTAGATCTAATAAGAAATTAGAGAATATTCCTTACATAGGAAAATTTTAAATAGATACATTGACTTAATTGAAAGAATAGAGAAATTGTTGTGGCCAAAGTAAGAAAAATAATAAGTTAGGAGATACATAGTAGTAGTGGAAAAGGAAGGAAGGACCAAGAAGAAATTTAACCAAAGGGTTCTATGAGTCCTCTTAGGAAATGTGAAAGATGAGAAAGGATAAAATGGTAAATAGCCAAGTAGGTATTTATTAGGTGTAATGATGATGGGTAAAAGTGTAAAGATGGATGGCTTAAGGACTTGTTAACAATTTGACCATTTTAATTAAAAATGTGAGATATTTTAGTAGAATGATGTAGAAAAGTGGAGAAAAAAAAAGAAATTAGATGAGAGATATCATTTTTTTCACCCAAAACCATCATTTCTTCTTCCCCCAAAATTTCCATCCAACGTTTCTTTTAATTCCCCTCATGTCCTTTCACCATATTTTATCCATCCAAGCTTCAAAATATCATATTTCTTTGAAATTTCTTTAGTAAAAATCAAAGAGAAGGCTAGTGAACAACTTTATTTCATGAGAAAAGTTCCATAGATAGGTTAAAAGAGAGAAAATTATGAGTTAGGTTTGGGTGTTGAAAGAGGTAAGGCAAGAAATGATGAAATTATCATACCATATATGTTTATTTGTATTAAATAGTATAGGAAAGTCATTTGATTGTAGTTTTAACATATAAATGTTATGTGTTTGTTATGAAAATTGAAGAGAAAGAAAAGAAGGGAGAGGATAAAATTAAAGGAAAAGGAAAGGAGAGGGCCATGGAATGAAGGAAGAAGAGAATATATTATCTCAACTTTTTTGTTGTAAGTACTACAAGATTTTTAAATTATTTTTTACTTTAATACTTATATATTGTGATATGGAATTACTTAAAATAGACATGTTAAATATATATATCCATATTTGTAAATAAATAATAAATGGGGATTATGAAATTATGAAATTTGTAAAGAAAAATATAGGTGGAGAATATGAAATGGTATACTTGTTTGAACACTAAGTAATGATGTTGTGGTAAAAGTATATGTGTGAAAAAAGGTGTGATATTTGTGATTTGTGAAAATGGAGACTAAATTGTATATGATGGACTAATGTGAAATCTTTTCCAAAATACTTATCTAAAGTATTTAAATGCATGAAACTCAACTTTTACACTCAAGTAGACAAAATTAGAACTACTAGGATATTAGTGGCATGCCATTAAGGGACCCTAGTGCACTCTTCGATTATTAGCCCAAGTTGAAATGTGCAGTATCTTTATTAAAGGGTGAGGCTTATCAATAGTGGACCACTGTCATGAATATTCATTCAGTAGAGAAAATTAATTAGAATTTCTTTGTGTCAGAATTTAGAAAGAAATATGCGAGTCAACTTTATCTTGAGAAGAAGAACAGAGAATTTCTTGATTTGAAGCAGAACAACATGTCTGTTGCTGAATACGAACGTGAATTTATCAGATTGAGTAAATATATTAAGGAATTAGTAGCAAATGAAGCAGATATGTGCAGGAGATTTGAGTGGGGGTTAAATGAAGAAATTTATGTTCCTCTTATACCATTACATTTACAAGAATTTCCTATTTTGGTTGATAGACCACCGTCATGCGATCATTAGGAAGATTTCATTGGGGAGAATGTTAACTAAATTCTCGAGCCTATTTTTGATGTGGATCGAAAGATCAATTGATCAGAGATTGTCCAAAAGCATCAGAGAATGTTACAGAACAATATATGAGAGGTAGCTCAGTTCCACAGAGAGGTAGACGACTTGGAATGTCTGGTGGTACTGGTAGTGGTACAAGATCAGTGAGAGAAACTGTTGATAGATCTGAATCTCGGAGACCTCAGACTTATGCCATCAGAACAAGAGAAGAGGGAGACGCTCCTAATGTGATTACTGGTAAATTCTCTTTATTTGCTTCTTCTGTAAGTGCACTAATTGATCCTGGCTCAACGCATTCATACATATACATTACATTAGTGAAAGAGAGAGAGAGTTATCAGTAGAACTACAAAATACGAAATAGTAGTTACTAACCCTTTTGGGCAAAGCAAAAAAGTTAATAAAGTGTGTAGAAGATGTCCCTTAAAAATTCAAGATTATGATTTTCCAGCAAATCTTATAGCACTTACATTTCATGAGTTTGATATGATATTGGGTATGAACTGGTTGTCAGAACACAGGGCTATGGTTGATTGCAAAAGAATGATATTTTCCTTGAGAACTTCAGATGGAGAGGAAGTGATTGTAATCGGTGAAAAATATAGTGCATTGACAAATGTTGTGTCTATAATGAAAGCTTTTAAAATGATGAGAAAATTATATTATGCTTTTCTTGCTTACATTTTGGATAACCGTGCAACAAATTCTGAGATTGAAAAGATACCGATAGTTTGAGATTTTACCGATGTATTTCCAAAGGAATTACCAGGTTTCCCTTAGAAAGAGAAGTAGGGTTTGGGATTAAGTTAATTCCGGGCACTATACTGATATTTATAGCGCTTTACCGGATGACACCCATTGAATTAAAAGAATTGAAAACTCAGTTACAAGAGTTACTAGACAAGAGATTTGTACGTCCTAGTGTATCACCATAGGGAGCACCAGTGTTGTTCGTGGAGAAGAAAGATAGGTCTTTGAGGCTTTGTATAGATTATTGTCATCTGAATAAAGTGACAGTAAAGAAGTTGAAGCAAATCCAAAGAGTAAAGCTTTAAAGCTTGGATCAATGATTCTCGGTTTTACTAAAGGGAAGAGAGATTGCAAGTAGAAAGGGCTGATGCTTGTGGACATCAACATCGCAAGCAAAGAAGAAGTGCTCTTGTTGTTACAGGGGCATCAAACCTATTTATTTCTGAAAAATTTGTAGGTAAACTTGGTCTCTCAGTAAGTAAATCAACTAAGAAGATCTAGACTATTAATTCCAAATAGGTCCTAATCTTGGGAATAGCATAATGAGTTGAGTTGCAGATCGATCAATAGAAAGACAAAGAAGACTTTAAGGTAATTCACTTAGATAATTAGGGCTTCGTGCTTGGTGACAAGATCGATGCTTTGTTGATTCCTTTTGCTGATTACATTTGTATCTTGGATACTCGACAACAATAATGTGTTGTCCTAGTGAGTCAAGACATAAAGGGCGAAACCAATGTGTTGTCGATAATCTAACAAGGCAAGGATGTTTCGTGTGGTGGGAATATTAACTTGGTAGATCAAAGTGCTACAAAAACCCATTTGGAAATGCCAGAGGGGCAAAATACTAATATGAAACCAATTGAGTTATCAGCGGGGTTACCACTTATGAGAAAGGATTGTTGTGCATCAGACTTTGGGGGGAAAGTGATGATGCAAGCTAGACAATGGGAGAGAGTAAATGCTACAAGTGAGATACATCTCAAACACATATCTAGTGTTTTACATTATGACTTTTCATTGGGTTAGCAAAGACACAAGTTCCCTTTCAGAGTTCTGAAGTGGGTAAGTTGAGGGGCTTACAAACCAGAGTTAGCAGCAATACTTAAGGTTAACCTGGTGTTTAATGCGGGAGTGCTAAAGTCTATTTGTGCCTCGATCGGGGCAAGTCACAATGGGGGTAAGTAAGAGCGATGGCCTCTTACAATCGAGATGTACAAGAGAGAAATAAAGTGTGAGTTAGGCAATAACGGAGATATAAATCGAGGCAAATGTTCCAAAAGGCGAAACTACCTAACAGAGAGAGTAGCTGGGAATTAGCCAAGGCATTGAGACTGTTTCGAAATGAGTCAAACCAGTGTCATTCCGAGAATGCAATGATGGCATTACGAGATGGTTGGAGAAGAAGCCTTGGACCAAAGTCCGTTAGCATTGCACACAGAACGTCTTATGGAGGTCAACAGATTAAATAGGGCTCATTTGACCCGCTTTAACTGACCCAACTCGTGGAATATTTGGAGAAGCTTGTCTACTTGAAGTCTTGGTGGCCTAGAGAAACACTCCAATAAAACTTGAGTTACTAGGGTAATTAATGTAAATCCTAAAGGATAAAGATATATAGAGTTGAAATCCCTTAGGGCTCTCATTTTGTAGATAGACACAAATCTTAATTGTCGATGTAACTCAATTTTGGACTTAGGGGAACTCAACTATAAATAGAGACATTCCCCCTCATTTGTAGGCACTTAATTGTAAACTTTCAAAGTAATAGAATACTTTTGAGAGCATTTACTCAAACACTTGGTGTGCACTATTTTCTGTGGCTTTTTGCTTGTTCATAGCATGTTTTGTTTTTCGAGTTTGCTTCTATTTTGCTTCAATGCCTTGGAGAATTTTTATTAGAATTTTAATTTTTCGAGAGTAAGCTAACTTAGGCAGGATTTGAACCCAAGAAATCGCCTAAAATCACGTGGTTTGTCAGGTAAAAATTCTAATCCCGTGATACTAGAATCAAGGTTGGATTGATTTACTCGCTATTTAATTTATATATATATATACATTATAATTATGTTTCAAGATGTCGTAACAAAGAAAACACTTACGATCTCTTGATTAATATATATATTCGTTTATTATTCTTTTAATTTTTATAATTTGCTTTAATGCGAATGGAACATTGACCATAATGAAGGGAAAATGAATAGCCTTAATTAAGAGTTCATAGGTTTGAAATTTAGAAAGATAAGACTGCCAAAAAGGAACTATAAAAATGATACAAATTTAGTAACATAAATAGGATGTTTAGAGTCTATTATTTATTATGTGTTTCATCATCCCATAAGTATAGATACATATATACTAGGTAAGTGAAAAAATTATATAAATACATATTTATTAAAAAATTATATAATTTTTTTATTATAATGATAAAATTAATTAATTATTATACATAATATTTCAAATTCAAATTTCATATAATTATTTATATTATCTTTACCCAGGCATGATTATCATTTTTTATATATGATGGTTTGGCATACTTAATTTCTAAAAATGGTTGGAAATAGGTAGGCAAATATACCCAATGGGGACCTCATTATCCACTCGTTATTAAGTAGTGATAACGTTTTGGTCAATTAAAAGCCCCAATTGAGACATCCTATTTTATTTTATTTTACTTTGTGGTAATTTTTTATGTTTGTGTTACAACATAATGTCATTTTTAGGATTAAAATATGTATTTATAAGGTACGATTTAATCCTTAAATTATTTTGGTAAAATTTGATATTATAGTTTGTAATCCAACCTTAAATTAACCAATCCATTAAAAAATGCCACACAATAACTTTTATATTTTCTTAAAATATATTACTTATTTTTTTACTTAAAAATACATTTATTAATTAATAAAAATTATATATATTTTAATTCCTTTATTTCCCATGTTCTCTCTCTCTCTGTACTTCATCTTCTTCCTCACTTCTCCATCTTTCTTCCCAACACAAATAAATTTTAAATATTTTCAATAATATTCTAAACGGTATGTATTTTTAATATTTTAATTTTTTTATAAAAATTCTCATTTAATTAATTTATATTTATTCGAATTATATTATTTTGAAAATTTTAAGGTTTATTATTTTTTAATATTTTGAGATTATGAATATTTTATTTTCTTAAATGTTAATATTTGAAAAAGAAAAGAAAATAATTAAAAATCTGTACATCACATGAGCCAAAAACTGGTTTACTTAATTTGATTGCGATATTTCAAGTTGTATTCACATAAAATTTTCAATAAATTTAAAATATTGATATTCAATAATGGAAAGAAGAAAATTGCTAGAAATGAAGAGGCAAATATAGCCACAATTATTGAGTCGTTTTGGCCTAACTAAAACAGTGGAAGCCAAATGCATTAATGCGTTGGTTTTTATAATCTTTTCAATTTTAAATTTTAGTCCTACACATTAATTTTTTATTTTATCATTTTCCTCAACTTTGTTGTAGATGTGGCCCTCAAAGTTCAAATTATTCGTTCTTTGCATATTAAATAGTATTTAAACAAGTATTTTTAATTTAATTCAAATAATTTATATATTAATCATATTTTTATTTAAAATATATACAATATTAGCGTAGAATAAATTTTAAAAATGATACCAACTCTGATCAATCTAGAATTTTCTTTGAAAATATACAATATAAAATTTTTACCTTTGAATTTGGCGTCTTTTTTTATATATTTTTTATATCGTGCATACAACTTATTTAAATTTAATTTGAATTGTATCATATTTAAAAATTATTTTACACTAATATTTTATAAAAAAATTTAAAAACATTTTGATTTGAATTAAATTAAAAAAATTTGTTCAAATCCAATTTATTACGAAATGAACAAATAATTCAAACTTTGGGAAACATTATTACCATTCAACGAGTAAATTACACATTTTTGAAATTTGAAACTTTTTATGTTTTTCATAATTTTAAATTTTTTTAAAATAATTATTTAAATAAATTTTTTTATATTTTTCTAATTTTAAAGAGTTTTTTCATAATTTCTAGAAAACTTTTCAATAATTTTTTTAAATGAAAGTTCAAAAAATTTTATTTAAAAAATATAAATTTTATGTATTTGTAAAGAGTAATGACTAAATTAAAAAACCGTAAACATTAAGGGTTAAAAAATTACTTTTAGCTTTTTCATAATTGTCTCATCAGCAACTCTAACTATAAAAGTGGATAAAAAGTAGGGGTGAGTATTTGATCGAGTCGAGTCGAATCGAATCGAGTTAAAAAAATTTCAAGTTAGTCGAGTTGACAAATCCTATTTTTGCAACCGAACTCAATTTGAATTTTTTTCAAATCGAATCGAATCAAGTCAAAAAATTTTGAGTCAAGTTGAGTCGAGTTAACAAATTTTATTATTTATACTCAATGTTGCGTTTACATGAGCTGATTATTTTAACTAGTAAATGAAGTACAAAATTATTTAACTACATAAACAATATAATGGTTTTGCCTTTTAAATTAATGAGTAAATATTTATCAAAACTACATAGTTTTGCCTTTTAACTTAATGGTTTTGACTTTTAACTTTAGAAAAGGTAAAATTTATCAAAACGGTGTAGTTTTGCCTTTTCTTATTCGGATATTCGGATAACTCGAATTGTGTAATTTATATTCAAGTTAAACCGAAAAATTTAATTTTTTATTCGAGTTGATTCAAATAACTTGATTGACTCAAATAACTTAAACTATTTAATTCAAAATTTAAAAATTTTATCGAATTTTTTGAATCGAATCGAATTTTGCTCCCCTAATAAAAAGACTAAAATTTTTAAATAAAAATTATAAAGATTTAATATCTCAAAAATAAGATATAGGGATTAAGTTTTTAACTTTTAACATAGTACAAATTAGTTATTCACAAAGCACAATTACAATATTTAACATAAATAGGGTACTACTTATTTTATTCTTCAAAATATATGTAATATTATGCTTTCTTTTATGATATAAAATATTCAAACTTTATAATTTATAATTTTTAGGCATGCAACCAGAAGTTATTAGAATTAATAAAATTATTTTATTATAAGATTCTGTATATAATATTTCAATTATTTCTAATAGATAATATTTCAATGTGATGTTTCATAATAGAATTGTGGGTAAAAGTATTAGAGAAATCCCTAATTAGAGATTAATTGTATTTTAGTCTTTTTAATAAAAAATAGATAAATTAATCCTTATGCATTTGGAAACTGTAAATTAATTTCTCCATTAAATTTTTTCTGTTAAATAATAACGTGGAATCTTAAATCAATGCTGAAAATTATTTTTTATGGGTAAACTATAAAAAAAAGTCACCCAACTATATTTTCATTCACTTTGTTCACCCAACTATTAATTTTTTCGATTTAGTCACTAAAATTTTCAAAATTAAGTATTTTAATCATTATGAGTAAATGTGGACCTTTTTTATTGGTCTAGTAAAAAAATTAGCTCTTTAATGTTTACACATTCTATTAATTTGATTCTATATATAAAAAAATTCAACAAATTTAGCCCTTAATGTTTACGAAATTAATCATTTTAGTTCTAATTTAAAAAAAATTGGCCCTCAAAATTTACAAAACCTGTCAATTTAGTTCTAACTCTAAAAATTTAAAAATATTTTTTATAAAAAAATTATTTTTAGTCATTTATAACTCATTGAATAACTAGTGATGGCAACAAGGCATGGCAGATTTTTTGCCTTTCTCGACCCTAACCTGATGCTCTACTACCATGCCTCAACTCGACCTCGACTTTAAAAAAAATTCAACCCGCTCCAAACCCGAACTAAAAAATTAATTAATAAATAGCATCTCAAAAATTTATACTATAATTTATAAGATGTAGGCCAAACCTAATCAAAATCTTTTTTTTTTTAAATAGATGTGCAATTTGCTATATGTCTTAAATGTGCACCCAACTATTTATAATAATATTTATAGTAAGGTTGTTGTATTGCAATTGACACCATGCTGATTAGCTTAGTTTACATTATTGTTGTTTTAGAGATCATGCTTATTAACAAGGTCGCTAATAGGGATATAATCAAAGTTGAGTTCAATTCAACATTATTTTTAAGCTTGAACTCTCTTTGATATAAAATTAAATTATTCGAGTTTAATTCGTTTTTTTTCATGTAATTTGTTGATAGGAAGCATAATATTATATGACATATGGAAAGTAATTGACATTGTGCATAAGTTCGGGTTATGACACATGAATTATGAGTTGAAATTAGTTCTTGAATGGGTTATAAATACAATGTGCTATTGATATTACTATTGTCATTATTATTTGTTATGCATTATTGATTTGAATCATGAAAGTACTACTGAGCTTTATTGTTTAACGTACGATTTGTTTATTTCCACACTGATTAAATGCTAAAGTTACATATTTTATGTAATTAATTTGGTTAATTTATGAGAGTGCACCACTAATTTTTCCATGTTTATATTGAATTTTGTGCAGGGATGCAATTTGGGGCTAAATAGAAGAAAAAGGAAACAATTGGGCTAGATTGAAGAAAGAAGCAAAGAAGGAGGGCCAAAGCAGAATTTTTCCAAGATTAATTAGCTGAAATTTTTGTTGACTTAGTGGGAGATTATGTTGGGATTTTTTTTAAATCATGGAATATTTTTCCTTAATTTTCTATGAATACTTGGCTCCTAATTTAGTAAAGCCACTAGTATAAATAGAAGCTACATTGTTCATTTATTCATCAAGCAAGAAATCAAGCTTTCATCCTTCAATGCATTCTCTCCTCTCTACCAACGAATTTATTTGTAGTATTTAGTTTCCTTTACTTTCAATTCCTTTCCAGCTTGTTACCTCTTAGACCATTTACAATTCCTTTTTCAAACTTTCTTTTCACTCCCAGTAGCTAACCTACTTTAATACATCACCAAAATTCCAGCCGCTCATACTCAATCACGCCACCCATCTTTTTCACCCATTTTTACCTTATTTAATTTATCCAATACCAACATGCCCCAAACTTTAGCCAACTAAATCTATTTTCAACTTTAGGTCGGAATTAGCCTTGTCAAGACCCGTGAGTTACGAACCGAGTAAATTAACTCCTAAATTTCGATACTTATTATTTCTCCGGATTAAGAGTATGATTTTGTCAACTCACAAAGTCAGATCAACATTAAGTCAAAAAAGTCTTGATTTAGTGTGGTTAGACGTACAGTTGGAATTCCGAAAGGATCGATTCTAATCGGTTTTCTGTGAACACATTGGTGTGCCAAGTGGAGATTGCTATTTGGTTCCGTCAAGGGAAGTAGTAACCGGATTTAAATGTCCCACAGGGTTGAGGACATTGGTTCGAGCTAGGCTCTTCTAGAACGCAAAGCTGCCGGAGTTCTAAATCACGAACGTTTCGTGGTTGTTCGATCGGTAAGGGTTAGTTATTGGACGTTCCATAACTAATTTACACAAGGAAGAGTTGGTGTCCGAGGCGTCCTTGGTAGCTATAACTAGCTTATTGGAAAAGAGGAGTTCATCTAATTTCGAGGATCGGTTTAAAGATGAGGAAAAATTCGTGCCTAAAGTTGAGCTTATTCTAATTAATTTTTCTTCAAATTTATTTAACTGTTTTTTATTATTTCATTTTCGACTTTTACTTTTTACGCGTTTTATTTATTTATTTCAAGTTCCAGGTTTTCAATTTTATCCTCCCCCCTAATATCTTGGGCACGACAACTGCCCCGACATAAATCTGGTCAAGAGAGCAACAATTTGCAGTAAACCCAGTCTCTGAGGGATTGACTCTACTCCCTATACTGCTTAAATTGCAAATTAGGCGTAAGTTTATATTGGTGGACTCAACTCCCATCACACACGCAAGTTTAGTAGATCTTGAAGCCTCGAGAAGTGATTCAGCATCCAATTAACAACCCTTAACTCAACAATGTTTGTATAGTTCTTTTACGTTTTAAAGTATGACATGCACCTAAGGATTGAATCAGTTTTGTAGTGTGAAGGTCATTTGGTAATCTTGAATAGGTAATGGAAGTTTGAGTTTAATGTATATGAATTGTTAGATACATATGTGGGATTGATATAAGTGTTGAAATGGCTTAAATATTTGCAATAGAACATATGTTGAATTGGTTTTAAGTTGAATTGTCAAATAGGTGATTTGGATGGAAATGTTGTTGAAATGACATTATATGAAAATTTTGAAAGTATATATTGTTAAAATGGTGGAAATAGGTAATGGTTAATTGTGCAAGTTGTTGTGGTTTGGCATTTAATGATGTTTTGAAAATAGTGGGTCACATCACGACGACGTACTTATATTCTAGAAGCCGTGACATCAACCTAATAGTTTTGAAATATTATAATTTAGCACTTATTCGATCCCAGGTCATCAAAAGAGTTTTCGTAAACTCATATAAAGCTTGGATATGTTTGTAAAACATGTTATGAATGTGTAATGATCTTAACAACACGTATGAATTGTTGAATTGAATTGTAATTGTTTGTAGTTGCTCTAGTAACGAATGTAACATCCCGTAGCTCAGACTCGGTAATCGGATCGGGTATAGGATGCTACACAACTATTTATAATTAATAATTAATTTAAAAGATAGTCCCATCATTTAACAATACAGGTTAAGAAGATCATCCATCACAATTTTAATAAAAATTTAAGCATATTTAATAACAATAATTTAATCATTTAAAAATCATGCATAATATAACTCAATAAAAAACCCTAATTTAAAACCAACTTTAAGATGATTTTTTTCCTTCATAAAACAATTTTACCAAAAATCAGAAAATAATGGAGAAAACATGCTATATGGAATTACCTTTTCTTCTCTTTAGTGGCAATTGTTTTATAATTTTCTTTACACAAAATATGAGTCTTCTTTGTGTAGTTAAATGGTTAATGAAGGTTGCTAAAAAGATATATGGGTTAGATTTATATTAGAATATCTTGTTTTCTTCTTGAAACCAACCGCAAATGTTATTATAAATTTTCTTTGCAAACAATACATGAGGGTTAAGTTTGAAGGTGATTGAGCGTGGGTTTAATTCTTAGTTAAGTTATCAGAAAATTTATAAAAAAAAATTGAATATCATGCTGATAACGTGTTATAAAATAAGGAGTAAAGAGAGTAAAAAAAAAATAAGAGAGAAGTAATTCTTGATTGATCAATAAGTATATTTACCATACTTCTCCAAAATCTATAATCTATATTTATAGACATAAGAAGTATAAATGAAACTTCACTTCTAATAGACATTAATGTCTTAAAATATATCAAACTTCTTATTCTAAAATTTAATTCATTAAGAATTATTTATTTTTAAGTACATTTTAATTAATGAAGATTAAAAATTAAAATTAGAAGGGAAAGTACATTTTTTATTTAATACATATGATTCAATTTGATTGATTGATGAGATGAAATCAATAGCTAAGTACTAATAAGAGGTAGCAATTTGTTGAATGATTTTCCAATCCAAGTATCCGTAGGTCCAACAAAACTTAAATACCAAGTACAAAACCTAAAATGCACATTAAAGAAAAAGAACCTTTCAAATATTGGTAGGCAACAGTAGTTTCTTACAATCCCAACTGACTTTGAAATTCAAGAATGGTCTCAGCCGATTTCCTAAGCCTTTGCACCTCCTCATCAGTCAAATGGATATTGGTGACGCCCAAGACTCCACCTCTACCGAGCTGTGCTGGCAAGCTCAAGAAAACTTCACCACCGTCGATACCGTAAAACCCCTTGGCAAGGACTGAGACTGGGTGGATTTTCCGCTGATCTCTAAGTAGACTTCTAGCCAAGTTAGCCACTGAGTAGCCAATTGCCCAAGAAGTGTACCCTTTGAGACTAATCACCTCATACGCACTCTCAACAACAGCTTTGTGAATGTTCTCAAGGGTCTGCTTTTCGTAGGCAATTTGCTGGTTCTTTAGGAAGCTTAACACCGGCACTCCACCAATACTAATGCTAGACCAGAGTGCTACCGAGCTGTCTCCATGCTCACCAACTATGAAGGCCTGCAAATATTTTTACAAGCATTGTTAAATTGCTACTTTACTACCTGCTTTCTAAACGGTAAATACTTTAGCAAACTTGTTGAACCACACAGAATTCAAAACTAATTTTAGCTTTTAACCTTATATGATATTTGAGAACTGAGAGTAAGTTCCCTTGTGCAAATGCAACCCAAGTGGCATTTCATTTTGTCTTTGGCCCCTGCTATATGTTTCTTTTAGCAATTCAACTGCCCATAAATCGGATGATAGTACACACGCTCAAATTCATGAGACATTAACCAATAAGATGTAAAAAGACAAAACTAAATTCTGAAACAAGCTACCTTTCATCCCATGAGACATTAAAACTTATAAAATCTGGATATAAATAAACTACAAACAAGCAAAAATAACTAATTATGTACAAATTTACTGACTTATAATGGTAATGAAATTTTCAATGAAAACTTAAACCCACCAAACATGCATGAACATTACATACACTATATTTTAAGTCAATAATGAAATTTCAATTGAATCAATTAACTGAATAATTCCACCATCTTCCAACTAAAATCACACATTTAATTTTAATGTCAACTATATAACAAATAAGTAACTATTCAGTTGCAATAAAATATTAATATCTGATCTGACCTGCACATCCTGAGCGTTGACGTCCAAATGATCGGCGATCAAGAACCGAAACCTCGACGAATCCAAGTTTGTTCCCGAACCGATGACCCGATTCGATGGAAATCCCGACAGTTTCCAAGACACGTAAGTTAGCACATCCACCGGATTCGAAACAATCAATAGAATCGAATCCGGCGAGTACTTTGCCAGTGGAGGAATAATGTTCGAAAACAGAGCAACGTTCCTCTGCAGCAGATTCAGCCTAGACTCGCCAGGGTTTTGACGGGCGCCAGCAGTGACAATACACAGATCAGATCCAGCGGTGACGGAGTAATCAACGGACGCGTTGATTTTAGTGCGTGGGAGGAACGCCGCGGCGTGTTGGAGATCGAGCATTTCGCCGCGGAGCTTGTCAGACTTGGCGTCGACGAGGGCGAGTTCATCGGCTAAGTCCTGGGTGAGGATAGTTTGGGCGATAGCCATACCGACGTTCCCAACTCCGATGACGGAGATCTTGTTATGGCGCTTGGTGGAGGAAGGTGGATCGCAGTTTTGGATGGGCTTGAAGAAGGCTTGAGCCAGGTCTAGACCACCTGGACCCAAGGAAGAAGCTGAAGGACTCTTTTGCATTATAACTATAGAAAAAACAATCAAAGACTAGTGAAGTGAAGTGTTGAGTTGAGTTGAGCTAGTTTGACTTGGTTATGGATTTCGTTGTATGTCTTGCTCGGAGATTAAGGAAAAGGGAAATAAGGGTTGGGTGCACAGTGCAGAAGGAGGAGGGGGATATTATGGGGTGTTCAGTTATTCTCGATTCCCATAATTTTACTTAAAATATTTTTCAAAAAATACTTTTCGCATTTGCACGTGTTACTTTTCTGAAAAACATCTTGATGGATTGAAAATAACTTATAAATTAACAGAAAATAAGTCATTTTGATTTTGAAGAGCCGAGTATTTTTTAGTAAATAATTCATTTATGTGTGATTTTTATATAAAAATTAATTTAACTCAAGTTTAATATTATCATATTAATAATAAATTTTTATTTTTAAAAAAAATTAAAATTAATAAAATATTAATATAAAATATTAAATTTTTTAATATTATTAATATTATTAAACATAAATATTTAATTATCTATACCTAATCATATAATAAATTATTGATATTATAATTTATTATTTAATATTTCAATTTTATCTTAATAATAAATTTTAAAAAAATATTTTTAAATAATATTTTAGAAAAATATTCAATATTAATATTTTAATAATAAATATTTTATAGTATAATGGTTAAATTATATCATAAGTCTATGTAATCTTCACAAATTAGGAATTTTGTCCCTGTAATTTTATTTTTAAGAATTTAACCCCACTACTTTTTAGATTTAAAAATCAAGTCAAATTGTTAATATTGTTAAATATTTTTGTCAATTTTTTTGATGTCACAAATTTTAAATAAAAAATACTTAGTATTCATGTAACTAAAAAATGATATTATAATGAACATGAATTTAACAAAATATTTTTAATAATGCTAACAACTGAACTTGAATTTTGATATCTAAAAAGTGAGATTAACTCAAAAATAAAAGTACATGAACTAAATTTTAAATTTAGGAAGAGGTCAAGGACTTATGACATATTTTAACCTAGTATAAAAATATGAATATTTTAATTATATAAATTTGATATTTATTTAAATAATGCTTAGCTTCATTTATCCCTTATAACTTTAATATGATAATATGTAGTCTCATATATGTAATATATGTAACTTAAATTAAGTTTTAATTAAGCATTATTTATTATTAAGTTTACTTATGAAATTGATTATTACAAAATATTTTCTTAATATAAAATAAATTTTGATTGGTAAAAAGAAATTGTACTATAATATTTTATAAAAAATATATATTTACCTCGTGTTTTTACAAAGAATAATGTAAAATATTAATTTATAGATATAAAATAAACTCAATTAAATGATTAAAAAAATAAGAAAATCTCAAATGTATGTTTGTTTTATTACACACAATGTTTGTTTTATTACACACACATCAATTCACGACACATCGACCCATCTTCAGTGGGGACAACTTGCCTTTCGCAACCCACATACATAGAATTTTCATAACTCAAAGGAAATAAAAAGGAACTCACTAGAAACTTCAAGACAGAATATACTCTACTGGTCTTTTATCTCGATTGCTTGGTCCTTTACTAACTTCTTGAACTAAATAAGTAACAATAATAATTATCAAACCATTTATCTTCTAAAATTTGATCATGCATGCATTAATGTAATGACATAAATACCCTTGACATCAACCTTATAGTTTTCCAGAAATTACTAGCCAGTTAGTACTTATTAGTGACATTTTGACAAGCTTCTAGAAACCTTCCTCGTCTTTTCTAGCAAAGATAACTTAAAAAGAAATTTTTTAAGGATGTAGGAAGAACACAGAGAAAAAAAAAAGGTGAAACATGCCGTTATAAACACCCTTTTATAGCACAGACAACGAAAAATAAGCTTAGTGGGAAGGTAAAAAATCTCACTATCACCCTTGAAATCTAAGACTAAACTTGCATGACAAGATTTGAAGTCTAATACCACTAATCAGAGTGGTAAAATATTGTTTGCACACTTAAACAACCAACTAAACAATTCATTTGGCTACCTAATCAAATCAAGTTGACATCTACAGTATCCAAGTTCAAATCCAACTAACTCTTAACTAAACTTTAACGATATTCACCAAACTACTTTTTCCACATAAAACAATTCTATCGCTCTGCGAACTAACAAGTTCACCCAGAACATTTGGGGTTGGCGGATCGTGTTCCCCAAAGAGTTTACCAAACCTTAGAGTTCGTCAGATGGCAAATTTCAACAAGGCATTCCTCACAAAAAGGAACATCGCAACAGACCACCCAAACATATATCAGACCAGTCACTAGATTAATCCTCTTCTACCCTTGGCTTATTCGACTATACGCCAATCAATATATATACAGTTTACGCCATGTGGACTGTTACACATCCAAACACCAGAAAATATTATCTTTTTTAGAAAAATAAGTCATTTTCCATATTTCATTTTTAATGAAATAAACAGAGCCTAAATGTCACTCGCACTACAGGAAATTAAGCTTTTAGCGGCGTTTTTAATGGCGTTTGGACTGAAAACGCCACAAAGGTTATACATTAGTGGAGCTAACAGAAAAACGCCGCAATAAGTAAAGCAATAGCAGCGTTTATGAGAAAAACACTGCAAAAGGTAAAGCAATAGCGACGTTTTCTCATAAACACCACAAAAGGTTATGACTATAGCGGCATTTTTCTCATAAATGCCACAAAAAGGTTAAAACTATAGCGGCGTTTTCTCACAAACGCCGAAAAAGGTAAGCAATAGCGGCATTTTTCATAAATGCCACAAATATTTATTAAATTTGACTTAAATGGCGTCATTTTGTTAGCCCCGAAAGTCCTTTAGTTTTTCCCCAAATCAGATTTCCCCGAAATCCCTAAGTTATTTTTCCCAAATCCCTTTATTTCTTCCCCAATTTTTCCCCAATTTCCCCTAACTGATCGAAATCCCTAACTTTTTTCCCTGAATCCCCTCCTTTTTGTCATCTTTCAAATCCTAACCCTTGCTCTTCTGTATAAATTCTTCACTAGAAACAGCAACCAAAATTTTTTTATCGTCGTTCTTTTCGCCTAAACCAAAAAAATTCTGGTAAGTTTTCATTTCATTCAATATTTTTTATATCTTGTTTTTTAAATTTAATCTATTTTTCATTGCTGTAAATGGCCTTTTGAAGGCTGCTTATGTGCATGCTAGATGGGATGAGAATTTTTTTTCTCAATACTGATCTTGGGCCAATTTTGAAAGAGGCATGCATGGTTTTTCAATAATATTTTGGGTTGTCTTTCTGTCATTGTGTGATGCACAATAGTAAATTTCACTATCTATACTATTGATTGATTGCTTCTCTACCTACTTGTATTTCTTCCTCTCGTGGTTGGATATTTGTAATTTTGTTGAGTAATTAATGGTGCCTCGTTTTTTTAGTTTGACGAGCAGAAGGATCAAGTTGCAATAGAACAAATACTACGGGTTATTTTCCTTTCTTTGTTTGTTTTTAATTTTCTTATTGGGTTTTTATTTTTGTGTTTTTCTTCAATCTCGTTATCTGCGTACTTTATTGTTAATTAATTCCAAATCTTATGCTTTAATTATTTATTGTATGTTATATTCAAATGTATACTTATATTTTAAATATATGATTTTCACACGTGTGTGATAAGTATACTAATTGTAATCTATCTTGCTAATTGTTGTATGCCTATCACTTCAAGTTGTACTAATTTATGATTTGCTTTCTTACTAGATCTGTTAAGCCAAACTCAAATTACCTTCCTTTTAGACCTAACTCAGTTACAATTCTTTCTAGACTGATTAACCAAAGTAACCAATCGAACCGATTAAACGAGATTGCTTCTATTATTATAATTATGAAATCATGATGGTTTGGTTATTGGTCATTTTTTATTGGGGTTCGGTTAATTTAATTTTTTATGGGGTGGGTGGGACCTTTGTTTTTGAATTTTTGATGCTCCTCTTTTGCCATAGCTAAATGAATCCTCAACTTGTTCCCATAAAGGATCCGTTGAAGCTCCCTATATAATTGGTTTATAAGAGCTTAGAATGCTAATCATTAGAGTTTCAGCTTAGATTGAACAACAAAATGGAAAGTGTTAAAGAGTAGCAGGAGTGTTTTGAAAGAGATATTCCATGGGAATTTTCTCACCAATATTTCTTCCAAATATCTGTAAAAGAAAATCAAGGAATAAGAAAACATATCTACAACTATGTTCCAAGTACCAAAATACACTCTAACACAATAAGGGAGTACCACAAGAACATATTCAGAACATGCACATGAAAACTGTGTCGAAACCATTTTATTTTGAAAAATGGGGTCGACTTTTAAAACGAAAATGGAGTCGCCACCAATCTTTTTTCAAGGTGTGATCGGTTCACCTTGAGATTAATTATTTTAATAAAACATTTTGATTTATTAAAATAATGATTTTGGTCTACAAAATTCGAGAAAACGGGTTCGGGAGTCGATTACACACGAGGAAGGATTAGCACCCTTGTAACGCCCAAAAATTGGTACCTAATTGAGTAATTAACGTCTTAATGTCGAAAATTTGAAAAGATTTTAAAATACGATCCTCTTTAAAAACCTGAATAAATCGAATTTGATATTAAGACCTCCTTGTCCCGAAGTAATAAGATGTCACATCCAGTAAGTTAAGATACAACATTTTAACCCTCGAAACTAAGCTTGTCTCATGCGTTAAAGTTTAAAAAGGATATTCGGTTATTTAGATAAAAAAATTGAAACCTAGTAAGTTAGGGCACGATTTTCTCAAAGCTCCAAAGTACCGAATATTGCCTTATTTTTAAAAGTTTTCTTTTTTAAAATTGGAGAAAATTGACGCAATAGTAAAACGATGCGTAAAAATTTTGATAAAAAAAACGGCAATATGAAAATACAAATAAACAACTTATAAAACACATAAGTGTAATTATTTAAATACTATCATCAATAATCAAAGACCAATGAATTTAAAACAAAGAGTATAAAATAAAAAAAATATAAGGAAAAATAAAATGTAAACAAATTTAAAAATAATGAATTTGAAAATGAATAATATGGGAAAAAGAAATTTAAAATAAACAATATACAAATCAATCAATAAATTATATATATAAAAAAGTAGGTAATATATGTATAAGTTTGGAATAAATAATATATAAAAAATGAAAATAAGTAATATATAAAGTAATAATATATAAATGAGTTTAAAAATAAATATTGTGTAATAAGGAATTTAGAACAAGTTATACACAAAACATCTTAAAAATAAATGGTATAGTATAAAAAAATTGCAATTGATAATATATGGAAAAAAAATTTAAAGCAAATAATCAAACAATTTAAAATGGATGATTTATAACACGAGTTTTTAAAAAATAAACAACATGTGTAACATAATATTAAAAACAAATAAAGTATATAATTAATGGAAGAAAATAAAAGAATGATAAGAATGGTTAAATGAATGAACAATATGTAAATAAGCAAGTTGATGGATAAATAAACGAATAAAAGTAAAAGAATAATTAATGATTAAACAATTAAATGGATAAATAAAAAATATTAAAAAAAACGCTTAAGTCAGCCTAACTCTCACAATATGAAGATTCAACGAAATTCCTCCACTAAAATCCAACTCAAATGAAAGCAACTTAAAAAGAAACGAAGATGAACGAAGAACAAAATAAGAACAAGCCACAGAAAATAAGAACGCAAGAGAGGGAGAAATTTGAGTGAATGCTCTTAAAAATTATTATTGCTCCAAACTCTAGTGTTTTACAATGAAGGGAGAGGTCTCTATTTATAGTTGAGCCTCCCTAAATCCAACAGTACATATCAATTACATCAACGGCTAAGATTAAAGGGTATCTACAAATTAAATCTCTGAGATTACAAAATCATATCTTCTAAGATTGTATATCATATCTAAGATTGCATATTCTTGAAGATTATGTTTCCATATGCGTCAAGCTTGTAGATAGACCTTTAACCTTTTCAAGTAATGAGTCATTCCGATTGGGCCAAATGATATAATTTTGGACTGGACTTGAACTTTGTTTTATTATTTTGGGTTTTTTTTTGTGAGCCTGGGCTAAATTTGCCTATTACAAACTGAAGATTCGATTTGCTTTCAATGCCTATTTTTCAAATCAAATAAGCTAAAAGAAGGCTGGTTGAAGTCATCCACTATTTAGCTTTCAATGTCTGGTTGAAATAATTGGAGAAGTGAAAAAATGTTGCAGGCATGGTCTTTTAAATAATTAGAGAAGATATGGTCAACTGCTTGATCTGGTTGGGTTAAAACCCCCTTAGGAGGAAGCATAGTTAAGAAGGTAAGGGAAACCAATTTGAGAATTATTTAATTCAAAATTGGTGGCCTTCATTTTTAAGTTAGAATATAGCCTTTATACCAAAGCAATTCGTTTTACATTAGAGGCTTATATGGTATTAGAGTTTAGGTTCTATTATGTTAATCTACTTATACATGTTATCTAGGTCGATGGCCATTTCTTGCCGGATTCTGGGCAATGCCTGGAGAATGCAGAGAGAGAGAGAGAGCTTTCTCTCTGATTTTTTTTAAAAATGAAGCTGTTTGTTTTTTTTTTGGTTTTTTTATATTTATATTAAACACAAAACGGCGCCGTTTTGATAAAGGGGATCCGCGCGTCGACCCGACCCGACCCGGAGGGTCTGCATGTTTTCGCTGTAGGGGATATTTGCGCGCGCAGTCCCTCCTATTTTGCAATGTGTTGCAATTCGGCCCTTTTTCATTATTTTCTTTTATTTTTGATTTAGCCCCATAATTTCATTCTTGCTTCAATTTAGTCCGCTGCAACGCCGCGTTTTGGGAACTCCGTCTATTTACTGTTTTGGTCCCTCTTTGTTTGGCGCAAGTTGCAATTTAATCCTTTTTTTATTTCGAATTGGCCCTGTATCTTTGTATTTAGTGCGATTCAGTCTATTTTTAGCATCTTTTATTATTTAGCTAATTATTATTAACATTATTATTTTTAATATTTTTACTATTATTATTATTATTATTATTATCATCTTTACTATTATTATTAATATTAATGTTATTATTATTATCATTATATTTCTATTTATATTTACTTATGTAATTTTAAATGTATGTGCCATATTATATTATAGTATTATTATATAAGTGCTTATATGTATTTCATATAATATATTTAATATATATTAAATACTTTTTATATATACATATTTATATACCTATATATATACTCTTTTTACTCATGAATATATGTATACATACTCATATATATTTTTTATTTTATTTTAATAACTTTAAAACATACATATACATATTTTTCATATTTTTATAAATTTATGTGTGTACACATGTTTTTATAACATACATACTTATATAGTATATATTTTTTCACATTTTATAATCTATATACATATATATGTGTAAATACTTATATTTTTATCTTATAATTCACATATACATCTTTCATATTTTCATAATTTTATGTATATACATATATATATTTCCCTTATATGTACATACATATTTTTCATATTTTATGATTTTCATATATTTTCCTTTATTTTTTATGTTCATTTATGTATTTATTTATATGTCCATTTTTATGCTTTAGTTTATTTATTTATTTGTTATGGTATATGCATGATTGATTTATTTTATCATTCGTTTTTGTTCTTTTTTATTCATTATCATGTTTATTATTCCATTATGCATATAAATATCATATTTCAAAAAAGGAAAATTTTTCTAAATGAGGCAATATTTAGCATTTGGAAATATGAGAAAACGTGCCCTAAGGTGCTGGGTGTCGATTTTTCTCGTTCAACCAAATGGCTTAATATCCTTTTAAAAAAAATTCAAAATATGGTAATGTTTTGCGTTTGGAAATTCGAGAAAACATGCCCTAAGGTGCTGGGTGTCGATTTTTCTCATTCAACCAAATGGCTAAATATCCTTTTAAAAATTTCAAAATAAGGCAATGTTTTGCATTTGGAAATTTGAGGAACGTACCCTAAGGTGCTGGGTTTCGATTTCTCATTTAACCAAATTGCCAAAATATCCTCTTAAATTTTAATCCATGCCATTCGAGTTTTTTTAAGGATTGTATTTTAAATTTCTTTAAAGTTTTCAGCTTTTCGACATTAAGACATTAAATAATCAACTAGGTACCAATTTTGGGCGTATCGAGGGTGCTAATCCTTCCTCGTGTGTAACCGACTCCCGAACCCGTTTTTCTAAATTTCGTGGACCAAAATCGTTGTTTTAATAAAATTAAATCGTTTATTAAAAACAACCACTTTTCATGGTGATCCAATCACACCTCAAAAAGGATTGGTGGCGACTCCCATTTTCATTTTCAAAATCCAAGTCGACCCGTTTTTCATCCAAAAAATGGTGTCAACAGCTTGGCGACTCCACTGGGGACATAAAATAAGAGAGTCAAGCCACGAGTTGATTATTTCTTTTCTTTTTTGTCGAAAGTTGAAAATGTGATTTAAATATACGATCCTCTCATTGCATTTCATTTGTTTTGAGTTATAATTTTCATCATGTTTTGTGTTTTAAATTTTTATATCTTTCTGCACATTGTATTGCATGACCATTGGTCACACCTTTTAAGTGGGAGTGATAAGCTATTTCCTTCGTGAGGTTTTCACCTCCGTGCAGGATAGTGGATCGCTTTCGGGATATATGTAACACCCCTTACCCGAGACCGTTTCCGGAGTCAAGCACGAGGCATTACTTATCTTATCTTACTAATTTGAAGCATAAAAACTTGTTTTGAAAATTAATTTCACTATTTACAGCAAATCTGTCCAATCGCGCAGCAGTTACAAAATTAAGTATAACTCGAGCTACGGAACTCAAAATTTAATTCCGTAAATTTTCCCTGAAACTAGACTCACATTTCTACTTACCATAATTTTTTTAGAATTTTTGGCTTAGCCAATTAGTACAGTTTATTAGTTAAAGTCTCCCCTGTTTCCCCAATTGACTGCTCTGACCTCTTGTCACTAAAAATAAAATTTCTCATTATGGGATTTTTATATAATGCTACCACTTATTTCTATAGAAAATAGACTCAATAAGGATTCCATACATATAAAATAAAACTCATAACTATTTTTTTACCATTTTTAGTGATTTTCTAAACTCAGAACAGGGGACTCCAAAAACAGTTCTGACACTGTCTCACTAAAATTCATATATCTCAAAATATAAAAATCCTTTTGCTACACCGTTATTTTTCCATGAAAATAGACTCAACAATATTTATTTCCATATATCATTCACCCTCTAATTAATTTTATACCATCCTAGGTGATTTTTAAAAGTCACGTCACTGTGCTGCCTGAATTCTGTTTCTTTGCAAAATTTTACCCCTTTCATGATTTCCATGCATAATATATCACTTAGACTCTTATAACCACAAACACTTTCATATTTAACCATTTTAATAATCATTCATCATAAAATACTTACACCTCATTCTTTAGCAAAATCATAATTACAAGCATACAAAATAACTAAATCCCTATACATGCCATAACTCAAACATGTTTCATCATAAAATACCGAGTAGTTTTTCTTGATAGTGTGGACGATCTCCGACTTCTTTAGGATCCTTGAAGTAGCCTTGCAATACTATAAGAGAAAGAGAAATAAAAGACGTAAGCATAAAGCTTAGTAAGTTTACTAGCAAATAAATAACAATATTTAACACAAATAATTAAACCCAAGTGTCTATATCTCTATTTTACTCTTTAGTTAATCTCATACTAGTTCTCTTGCTTGATTACTTAATATACTTGTGTTCATAACTTACTCTTCTCTTGCTGCATCGTTGAATATCAAATGTTAATATAATAAATTCTTAACTCCTATAACTCACCTGAGCTTGCAATTTCTTATCTTTAACTGAACTTTCATGTACTTGATTCGTTTACTAGCCCCGTTGAACCACATTGGAATAATAAGGATACTCGGGCATCTTCTGATCATAACATGCCACAGCCATGTCCCAGACGTGGTCTTACATGGGATGTACTCATGTCGGTGCCCATGCCATGTCCCAGACATGGTCTTACGGGGGACCTCTCATCTCGGTGCCAACGCTATGTCTCAAACATGGTCTTAGATGGGACCTCTCATCTTGGTGCCCATGCCATGTCCCAGACATGGTCGTACAGGGGACCTATCATCTCGGTGCCAATGCCATGTCCCAGACATGGTCTTACATGGGACCTCACATCTCGGTGCCAATGCCATGTCCCAGACATGGTCTTACATGGGACCTCTTTACCCAAATGTCATGACATTCGTATCCAGTATCATCCTTATGTATCAACGAGACTTTTAAATTTTAATTCTCTATCATTTCATGCTTGGGTCATCATCAAATAAATTCATAAAATAAATATATAATTGCTGGAAAATAACAACATTAATAATAATTATTAAAATATTGTATTTATTTACCGTAAACTTACCTCGGTACCAATATAGCCCAATTCACCAACTTAGTCTTCAACTTTATTCTTTCCTTTGTCTAACCTCGAGTTTCGTTCTTCTTGATCTAAAATAGCAAATTTAACTCATTTAATACTCACATTTATCAAAACAGCCCTCGACTCTAACTTTTTCAAAATTATGATTTTGCCCCTAAACTTTTTCATAATTACATTTTTGCCCCAAGGCTCGGAAATTAAACTTCATCCCTTATTCTTATGTTTTATGACATGCTGAACATTTTTCCCTTCTATGGCAACATCAAATTCCCACTCTAACATGTACTTAAGAGCATTAGGTATTTTTACCGATTATGTCGTTTTACTCGTTTTCACTTAAAATCGCTTAGCAAAAGTTGTTTAACATAATATCTAGCTTCATATTCTATCATAAAACATCAAAATAAACACTTTTCACCTATGGGTATTTTTCCAAATATAAACCCTAGGTTAAATTATTGCTAGAATAAGCTAAATTAAACTACTGGGATCTCAAAAACGTAAAGAATATTAAAAACGGGGCTTGGGATCACTTACTATGGAGCTTGGAAGCTTGAAAACCCTAACTATGGCTCCCCCCTTGCTGATTTCGTCCTAATGAAGAAGATGATGATTTTTGCCATCTTTTTCCCTTTTAATTCTTTTTATTACTAGATTACCAAATTGCCCCTAACTTAAAAATTTTCTATTTCACTTATTTCATGTCCATTTTTGTCTAGCAAGTTACCAATGGTCTAATTACCATATAAGGACCTTCAATTTAAAGTTTCATAACAATTGGACACCTCTAACATGTAGAACTCAACTTTTGCATTTTTTACAATTTAGTCCTTTTGACTAAATTGAGTGCCCAAACGTCGAAATTTTCGAACGAAATTTTCATGAAATCATTTTGTCAAATCATAGACCATAAAAATATAAGAAAAATAAAATTTTCCTCATCGGATTTGTGGTCCCGAAACCACTGTTCCGATAATCTTAAATTTGGGCCATTACAACTCTCCCCCCTTTTTTGGATTTTCGTCCTCGAAAATCTTACCAGTAAAGAGATTAGGGTATTGTTTCCTCATTGTCTCTTTCGGTTCCCATGTTGCTTCCTCAATCCCGTGCTTTTTCCATAACACTTTCACTAGATTTACCTTTTTGTTTCTAAGCTCATTTGTTTCTCGTGCTAATATCTTAACCGGTTCTTCACTATAAGTCATATCGGGTTGAATCTCCACTTCTGTCGGAGTAATAACATGTGAAGGATCTGATCGATACCGTCGAAGCATAGATACATGAAAAACATTATGAATTCTATCGAGTTCTGGTGGTAAAGCCAATCGATAAGCAACCGGTCCAATTCTTTCTATGATTTCATATGGTCCGATAAATCTTGGACTCAATTTACCCTTTCGACCGAACCGAAGAACTTTCTTCCAAGGAGACACTTTTAAGAATACTTTATCACCCACCTGAAATTCAATTTCTTTTCGTTTAAGATCGGCATATGACTTCTGACGATCGGAAGCTGCTTTTAGACTATCCTGAATCAACCTTACTTTTTCTTCTGCTTCTCGGATCAAATCAACCCCGTGTATCTTCTTTTCACTTAGCTCTGTCCAATATAATGGTGTTCTACATTTTCTACCATACAAAGCTTCATATGGAGCCATTTTAATACTGGACTGATAACTGTTATTGTAAGCAAATTCAATCAAAGGTAGATACCTTTCCCAATTACCTTGAAACTCTAATACACAACATCGGAGCATATCTTCCAATACCTGAATTACACGCTCAGATTGACCATCTGTCTGAGGATGAAATGCAGTACTGAAATGCAACTGAGTACCCAAAGCTTCTTGCAATTTGTCCCAGAAACGAGACGTAAATCAGGGATCTCTATCTGAAATTCTGAATTATTACCGGATTCACAATGTACCCGTTTAGCCTGTAACTTCTCATCATTTCTCTGAGCTTCACAAATTTGTTGATGAAATATCGATTTCGCTCTCATTTCAGCTATGATTGAACCATCATCAGCCAGTGACAACCGGGTATTCATAGCTTGTAAAGCAAACAGAGATTTTCGGCTCAAAGCATCAGCAACAACATTAGCCTTACCCGGATGGTAATCAATAACCAAATCATAATCCTTTATCAATTCAAGCCATCTACGTTGTCTCAGATTCAAATCCTTCTGAGTCATCAAATACTTCAAACTTTTATGATCAGTATAAATATGACATTTCTCACCATATAAATAATGCCGTCATATTTTCAATGCGAATACAATAGCAGCTAATTTGAGATCATGTATCGGGTAATTTCTTTCATGTGGCTTAAGTTGTCTTGAAGCATAGGCTATTACTTTATCTTCTTGCATCAAGACACAACCCAAACCATTTAATGATGTATCACTATAAATAATAAATTCCTTACCCGATTCAGGCTGTACCAACACAAGTGCTTCCGTTAACAATTTCTTCAATCGGTCAAAACTTTGCTGGCATTTTTCTGTCCATTCAAATTTAACATCTTTCTGTAATAAACGGGTCATCAGAGAAGCTATCATAGAAAACCCCTGTACAAATCTCCGATAATATTCAGCTAATCCCAAGAAACTTCTAACTTCATATACATTCTTCGGTGGACTCCAATTGACAATGGCTGAAATTTTACTCGGATCTACCCTGATGCCTTCTGCAGATACAATATGTCCAAGAAAACCTACCTCTCGAAGCCAAAATTCACATTTACTGAATTTAGCATAAAGCTTCTTTTCACGCAGAATTTGCAACACTATTCTCAAATGTTCTGCATGCTCATTTTCATCTCGAGAATAGACTAAAATATCATCAATGAAAACTACTACAAACCTATCCAGATACGGTCTGAATATCCGGTTCATCAAATCCATGAATACTGCAGGTGCATTAGTCAACCCAAGCGGCATAACCAGAAACTCATAATGCCCATACCTGGTTCTGAAAGCTGTCTTTGGGTAAGGGAATTTACTTTCTAGAAAAGTTTCCTAAATGTAATTGAATCAGAATCAACGTCTCTTTAGGCATTCATTTCATGCATTTGCATTACATTGCATTACATGCATTAAAATCCATTGAAAGAGTCTAAACGAGTAAATTTATTTTAGCTAACCTAGAAAACCAACCAACCAAACACCCTTACGATATCCAAGCAAAGACTAGAGAAATGGAACGAAGGTTGGAAAAATTAGAGCGAATGCAGATTCAGATGCAGGAGCAATTGACTGAATTTCAACAGGAGATGAGAGATTAGATGCTAGAATTACGGAGAACTATGATAAACTAGTTCAACCGATTGCTAGCTGGAAAGTCAAAAAAAGTGAAAGACCCGGTGGTTTACTTTGCGTCGATAATGAGGATCTTGTCTATTCCTTATATTGTACTCCGACAAGTGTCTAGGTTCAGCCAGATGTGCGTCCACAAGGAGCACTTTTTACTATCAGATCCCAATATTATCAAACTGGTACATCGACACCAGTGAATTGCCTGACAGGCTTAGGATCCAATTTGAGGAATGATTTAGCTAATCCTGTTGCTAATCTAGCCAAAATAAAGAAGATGAGGGTAGAGTACCCAGATACTATAAAGGCCCCAAGGAAGAAGGGGAATAAAAGGTATAATGTAGGTGGATATGACAAGGGCCACTCAAAACCAATCACTATGGGCAGGCCAAAGACGGAGACCGCCAGCCATCAGAGCCCTTTAAAGCAAGAATCTGGAGTGAAACCAGGTACTGAGAAGCTCCAATTCACACTAATTCCAATGTCATATAATGAGTTGTATCAAAGCTTGTTTGATGCGCATGTTGTTGCTCCTCGTTACTTGACCCATTTACAACCTCCTTATCCCAAATGGTATGATATGAACGCGCAATGTGATTATCATGCGGGAATTTTAGGGCACTCAGTAGAGAATTGCATTGCCTTTAAAAAACTGATTGAAAGGCTTATCAGTATGGGCGTTGTTAAATTTGATGATTCCTCTAGTGCAGAAAATACACTGCCCAATCATATTAATGATTGAGGTGTACGAAGAAGTGTTGGGAAATGTTCACATCAATGACGTGTCTGAAGACATAATTGGGAAGGGACCTTGTTAGATGTCAGCCCTTATGAATTCTGGAGTGTTCTAAACAATTAGACTGCGGAAGAAATCCCTGTAGTTATCTGGGCTTATTTAGAGTAATGTTCAGAACATTTTTGTTGTTTTTAGCCTAAAGCAATAGAAATTCCTTTGTGAAATAGGCTAATGTCTGAACGTCATTATTCTAATAAAATACATCTTTGCATTCCTTTTTGAGCCAATATTCTTTCATTCTTTTTGAATAATTATTTCTGATTATTTCATTCTTTTAGATTTTCTTCCACATCATCCATTCATGATCATATTGTATAAATAATTATTCATAAATTTATACTTTCTTTTGTATATTCTTTGGTACTTATTATGAGTCTCTGGATATCAATGACGTGAATGACTCTGCTACAGACCCAGATTTTCCTTTTGAGCGAGGCATGTGTTCAGAGGGATCTTAGGGCTTTGAAAATGACAAAGATTGTATTTTATCTCCTGACTTGTTAAGGATGGTTGAATAAGAGGATAGACAGATCCTACCTCACAAAGAATCATTAGAAATTGTGAGCGTGGTAAATATTAGAATTGACCTGACCGCAGAGACAAAGCAACACCTTATTGAGTGACCTCTAGGGTTCAAAGATGTTTTCGTATGATCATACTAGGATATGCCCTAGGTTAAACGCCAATAATGAAATCTGCACAACAGCACGATGTTAGAAATTTGCAGTATGAACGATGTAATTCTTTGCCGAGGTAATGCCTTTCTTGTGGAGTCAGCATAGCTTTGCCCATTTGAAGTCGAATTTCTACCTCTTCAAGTTGTTGTTGGGTCTATCCTGATTAAAGAGGAAGATCTAAAGTTTTCTGTCGTGGTTGCGCCCCAAAAGGCTCAGATCAAAAAAGGGAAGAAAAAGAAAAATCAAAATCAAAGTCAAAATGAAAATGAAAATGAAAATGAAAAAAATCAAAAATCAAAATAAAAAAAAGAAGAAAGAAGAAAAAATCAAGATCAAGATCAAAATGAAAATGAGAAAAAGAAAGAAGAATGAAAAAAGAGAAATCTAGATGAAAAAAATCATAATGAAAAAGAAAAGAAAAAGAAAAGGAGAGGCCAAAACGAAAACCCGCAAAGGGCGCTTTGTGACCAAATGAGGTTTTGAGTTGAAAACCCGAAAAGGGCGACTCAAATTTCGAGCACAATGAGGCATGGACATCACCATTATCGAAGACTTCTAATGGGTATTGCTTCATTTTGAGAGACTACTTCATGAGCCAAAGTTATCGTATACCGATACAGAATTTCAGAGAAGAGGGTATTAGAGAATGCATTGAGCTTAAACAATAGCACGATCGCTGAGGTATCAAATTAACTCAGAAGTGGACACCACGATTCGTCACTGAATTGCCTAGAGTTGAACATCAAAAATTGAAGGAAAATGACTGAGACTTACAAGGATTGGCATGAGAAATTACTATTTGCCTTCCTTACTTGTCGAACATCTGTACCGGGGCAATACCTTTCTCTTTGGTTTGTGGGGTTTAAGTAGTTTTACCTATTGAAATCCTTTCTCTCCGGGTATTAGTTGAGCTAGAATTGGATGAAGCAGAATGGATCCAATCGCGATGCGATCAGTTGAACCTAGGAAAAAGGTTAAAAGCTATTCTTCAGTGTCGGAAAAAGGTTAAAAGCTATTCTTCAGTGTCGGATGTACCAGAAACAAATGATACGAACCCATAATGAACAGTGTCATCTCAGAGAATTCCACGAGAAGGTTGGATGTCAAAAAAGATCATTCCTCTCCAAAAGGATTCCAGAGGGAAATGAATGCCAAACCGAGAATGTCCCTACGTTGTAAAGAAGATATTTTTCAGAAGAGCACTGATCCTGAGTGAGATTGCTAGTCCTATAAACTCGGATCTAGTCAAGAAATACTTCGTTTAAAGAAGAATAAAGGACTAAGGTGAAAACCCGCAAAGGGTACTCTGAGTAAAAAAAATGAAAAATGAAAATGAAAAATGAAAAATGAAAATGAAAATGAAAAATGAAAAATGAAAAATGAAAAATGGAGAGGCTAAGGGGAAAAACCCGGAAAGGGCGCCTTAGGCCAAATGGGATTTGAGTTGAAAAGCCGAAAATGGCGGCTCAAATATTTGATCAGAATGGGGCATGAGGCGATCAGAGCGGTTCGAATTTTGATCATATTGAGGCATGTGGTGATCTTGCTATGCCTGAATCAACAGGATAGGCGACATCTTGAGGCATCGACAGAGCACTGTAGATCTCCTAAACACATGTCCAACTCAAAATGGTCTTCAGAAAGTTTGTACAGAGAAGTTCAAGCTGCGATATCTGGAGCACCCAATTCTCATATTATTTGTTGTTCTTGAAATATTTTTTCTTTCCAGGATATACATTCCCAATTAATTTCTTTGTCATCCTTCTTTACTATTTTCGATAATTTATTCTTTCGAGCTATGCTCAGAACCAACTTTATTCTTATCTATTGTTATGAACTTTTTGCAAACATGTTGCATTGGAATAATGATTAATGGACTAATAAAACTTTCACAAAATAAGTTTTGCATATTACTCTGAAAAGTTTCTAAATAATAAATGAGCCTGAAACAGGACTATTGTTTAGAACACACCAATTTTAAAGGGTGGAAATTTGAGAAGGAATAGTCTAAATTTGGACTTTCTCTTTGGATTTCGTTGTCAAATGCATTGGTTGAACAAAATGATAAGATGACGGGTTAATGACAAAGCTTAAATAAACAAGCAAGCAATGATCATCAAGCAATGGGAAGAGGTTACCTCGGAGAAGAGAGCCCTCATTTGCGCATAAGTCTTTGGTACGAACGAGACCTTGAGAAGGGTGTAATAAACTAGAACGGTTCAGATCCTATATCCCCGAATTGTGATAAAAGAAGACTAAGGAAAAGCCACATATTTCTACCCTTGGATTACAGTGGGAGAATGATGGTATAAATTCTTATGCCCCAGTGGATTAAACTTTAAGGTTTACAATGGGAGGCAACCTGGCTAATTGTTTCTTCAAAAAAGCCAGTCAAGTGAGAAGGCGTTGTAGCACGTCAGTCGCAAAGTTTTAATAAACTTCGAGTAATGAAAACCTAAGTGGGATCATTCTCAAAAAATAAAATAAAATTCTGCATTCATGCAAACACCATTCACACATGTCTAATTAGGAGCATTTGATTCATTTTGATCATGCCATCCTAATCATTAGGCATAATTAGGTTCATTATATAGGTCATGTTCCCCAGAGAACAGATCAGTGAAGAATTTCAGATCTTATCTTCCTGAGGTTACAGTGGAGCAGATTAAAATAAAGGATCATATCTCTCTGAAGTTAAAGCAGAGTAGATCGCATCAGGTCTTATCTCCCTGAGGTTACAGTGGAGTAGACCGAAGAATTTTAGATCTTATCTCCCTGAGGTTACAGTGGAGCAGATTGAAGCCAGAGATCTTATCTCCCTGAGATTACAGCGGAGTAGATCGAAGACACTATCCTATCTCCCTGAAGTTATAGTGGAGCGGATTAAAATAAAGGATATTATCTCTCTGAAGTTACAGCAGAGTAGATCGCATCAGGTCTTATCTCCCTGAGGTTACAGTGGAATAGACCAAAAAATTTCAGATCTTATCTCCCTGAGGTTACAGTGGAGCAGATTGAAGCCAGAAATCTTATCTCCCTAAGATTACAGCGGAGCAGATTGAAGATAGTAATCCTATCTCCCTGAGATTACAGTGGAGCAGATTAAAATAAAGGATCTTATCTCTCTAAAGTTACAGCAGAGTAGATCGCATCAGGTCTTATCTCCCTAAGGTTACAGTGGAGTAGACCGAAGAATTTCATATCTTATCTCCCTGAAGTTACAGTGGAACAGACGAAAAATACCAATCGTGTCTCCCTGAAGTTGCAGTGGAGTGGATGAAAACGATGAATCATATACCTCTGAAGTTGCAGTAGGTCGAATTGGATCAAACCTTATCTCCCTGAAGTCGCAGTGGAGCAGGTTGATGATACAAGTCTTATCTCTCTGAAGTTGCAGTGGAGCAGACAAAAAATACCAATCGTGTCTCCCTAAATTTGCAGTGGAGTGGATAAAAATCAATCCTATACCTTCGAAGTAGCAGTAGGTCGGGTTAAATCTACCATAACAAGTCTTATCTCCCTAACATTGTAGTGGAGCAGACTAGAACCACAAACATCGTCCCCCTGAAGTACAGTGAAGTGCAGTGAAGTGGATCGAAGCAAAAAGACACAGTGGACTGGGATAAAGCTACTTGAATAAGGAAGGTGTCAAAAGAAGTTGAGACTCGACGAACCCGGGCAAAATTGGTCTTTCTTAGTCTTTGCTCTGTTCTCGTTACACGACAACGAGCGAAGAGGGGCAGCTGTACAGGCCCAATTTTACCCGGCCCAACAAGCAAACCCAAAACAAATTCAACCCAAACAGCCTAAAACAAACCCAAACACCACAACCCAAATCAATTAACAGTTTAACCCAAATCAAAATAGCCCAACAAGCCCAAACCCAATCTACCTAACCCTAGCCCATGTTCAGAAAAGAAAAAAGAGCAAGTAGCAGCAACCCTAGGTGTGCCGCACCTAGGGTCTTCAGCCACCAACTCCCTGCCACCGCGCTGCACGCATGCCACCACATGCTCCTCCTGCAAAACAAAGAACCACACGCAAGTAGCAAGAATAAAGCAAAAAGGAAATATGTGTAGAAGGCTATATAAAAAGCCATTTTTTGTAACGAAATGGGGGGATTCTCTATTTTTTATTTTTCTTCCTTTTTTTCGGCCAAAGTCGAATTTGCTATAATAGGGGGTTTTTGTTTTGTTTTTTTTCTTTTTCTCTTCTTCTGTAACATTTTGATAGAAAAAACAAAAAAAATCAAAGGTGACTCTTTTGTATTTTCGCATTTCTCATCTGATTACATCTGTTCATTTTATTTTTATACGTATATACACATATATATAATAGTTTATATTTACGAAAAATAAAAAAAAAGCAAATTTTTACCTTTTTTGAATTTTTCGGCCACGCGTGCTGTGGCCGGCCCGACGGCGGTCGATAGCCATTTCTCGCCGGATTCTGGGCAATGCCTGGAGAATGCAGAGAGAGAGAGAGAGCTTTCTCTTTGATTTTTTAAAAAAATGAAGAAGCTGTTTGTTTTTTTTTTGGTTTTTTTTATATTTATATTAAACACAAAACGGCGCCGTTTTGATAAAGGGGATCCGCGCGTCGACCCGACCCGGAGGGTCTGCATGTTTTCGCTGGAGGGGGTATTTGCGCTCGTAGTCCCTCCTATTTTGCGACGTGTTGCAATTTGGCCCTTTTCTTGTTTTTATTTTCAAATTCAGCTCTCAAATTTTGTTGTTTCTTTAGTTTAATCCTTAATTTGCTATTTTGGGTTTTTTATATATTACATTATTATTACTGAATTATTATTAGTTTATTATTATTATATTATATATTTTTATTATTATACTTACCGCATATGCATATTAACACACGTTTTTTTCTTAAATGTTGTAAATATATATACTATATACATATCATATATTTTATTATTACTTTAGTTTTCTTAGCTTTATATACATATGTATGCGTATATACTTTTATAATATATATATGTTTTCTATATTTTATGATCCAAATATTTTTATATATACGTATACATAGATATATATTATTCTATACCTTTATGAATATATTTTTAAATTTGTTTTTTTTATATATACATATGTCCATATTTTTGATAATTACTAATATATTATGTTTATACATTATTATGTTTATTATTTTTTTAAAATGCATGTACATTGTATTATTGATTCATTTTCGTGATTTTTATATACGTATATATGCATGAACATTTTATCATACTTTTAAAGAAAGTATATTTTGGTTTCGTTAGCATTAAAATTGTTTTTTTTTAATTTTAATATTTGGCAATCATGATTTCGAGAAAGATCGTGTCCTAACTTACTGGATCGTGATCATTTTTTCGATGAATTTAGCAAGCTAAGTATTTATTTCAAAATAAATTTGCAATTTTCAAGTTAAAGCTTATTCTCGGGAATTCAAAATGTCGGGTCCTAACTTACTGGTCATGACATTTCGTCATCTCGAAATAAGAATTTCTAAAATAAAAAGCAATATTCAGTATTTTGAAGATTTAAAATATTGTGCCCTAACTTACTGGGTGTGGTGTTTTATTTCTTTGAAATGACAATGTTTTATCATTTTAATCCATTCACGGGTTAAAAATTTCTATTTAAAATCTTTTCAAATTTTCGACATCTAGACATAAAATAATCAAATTTGGTACCGATTTTTGGGCGTTACGAGGGTGCTAACCCTTCCTCGTGCGTAACTGACTCCCGAACCTGTTTTCTCAAATTTTGCAGACCAGAATTGTTTTTTTGGTGAGCCGATCACACCTTAATAAAGGATCGGTGGTGACTCCAATTTTTGTTTTTAAAGTCGATAACTTATTTTTGTTTTCAAAAAAATGGTTTCGACAACCTGGCGACTCCACTGGGGACATTCGAGAGTCGAGCCATATTTGGTATCTTTGGTATCTTTGTGTCGAAAATTAAAGATTTTTTTTAAACCATGATTTCCCTTTTGCATTCATTGGTTTTTCATTGTTATATATTTACTTGATTAGCTTAAGGCTATTAGTTTATTTGCATTTTGCATTGCATGGACGATTTCACCCCTTTAGGTGGGAGTGAGAGGCTACTCCTTCGTGAGGTTTTCACCTCCGTGCAGGATAGTGGATCACTTTCGGGATACATCTGTACTTATGTCTTCGTGAGATTTTCATCTCTGTGTAGCCATAGGGAAATGTATTCCCCTAAACCGAACTCGGTCCATATGAGCCTATAATGGGTGAGGATCGAGGAATCTGCTGGTTCGGGTACCCTTTCCTTAGAAACCAAACCACATATAGTAAACCTTAGGAACTTGCCCTAGGTAGAACTATGCCAAACCCCTAGAGGTCACTCGAGTAGGTACTTTATTTATTTTCTTGTTTGCTTTTACTTTGTACTGACTTGGTTTTTTATGTTGTTTTTATTATGATTGCATTGCATTTGCATCTTAGAAAAGAGATGTTGATTCACGTTCAGTTACTAAATAGAGAACTTGTCATAAGAAAATGGATTTCTTGATAAAATGGAAGATAATACAGTTGCCCGAATATATCCCGAGAAACACGAGAAGGGTGATGGAGGAGTTCATGACTTTACTTCGTGGCCCGAGGATTCAATCTGATTATTCGATAGCTGTCAACATTCCAAATTCCTTAAAGAAGCTGATAAGCCTTATGAGGATGGGCAGACGATGGATTGCAACCAATATCAAGCAAAAAGGAGCTAGTAGTGCTGTTCATTGGAAATTTGCGAGATTTATCTTAAACATCCAGATGAAGTAAGAGGTCGATGTTTCTTGGAGTATGAGGGCGAGGCCGTACATGCATCCGTTTTATGTAAAGAAGTTTGTCTTCTAATAAAGTTTTCTAAATGGAATTGAATTAGAATCAACGTCTCTTTTTGCATTCATCTCATGCATTTGCATTACATTGCATCATATGCACTAAAATCCACCAAAAAAGCCTAATTGAGTAAAATTATTTCAGTTAATTTGGAAAACCAACATCCTCACGGCATCCAAGCAAAGACTAGAGAAATGGACCAAAGTTTGGAGAAATTAGAGCAAATGCAAGTGCAGATACAGGAGCAATTGACCAAATTTCAGCAAGATATAAGAGATCAGTTGTTAGAATTCCAAAAAAATATAATGTGCCAGTTAACCAGTTATTGGCTAAAGGGTTAGAAAGAGGAAAGACCCTAGTGGCCCACTTTGGGGATAATAATGAGGACTCTACATATCCGTCAGGCTTCACCCCAACAAATACCCAAGCACAACCAAATGCATATCCACAAAGGGTAATTGTTAACATCCGACCCCAATATCAGACCAGCACCTCGACACCGGTGAATTTCCAAATTGGCTCAGGTTCCAACTCGATAGGCGATTCAACTAATCCTATTGTCATTGATGATCAAGCAGAAACAAAACAGACGAGGGTGGAGTTCCTAAAACAGTTTGAAGATCGTTACAAACGGAAGGGGCGAGAGTGGAACTCTCAAATCAATACTTTAAAGGCCCCAAGGAAGAAAGGGAATAATGGGGATAATGTAGGCAGATATAACAAGGGTCATTCAAAACCAGTCACTGTGGGCCGGCCAAAGACAGAAATCACCAGCCGTCAGATCCCTTTAAAGCGAGAATCTTACACGAAGATAAATACGGAAGGACCTCAGTTCACGCCTATACCGATGTCATATAGCGAGCTATACCAAAGCCTATTTAATGCACATGTGGTGTCCCCCTTCTATTTGAAACCAATGTTGCCCCCATTTCCTGAATGGTATAATACAATTGCTCAATGTGAATACCATGCAGGAATTCTGGGCATTCGATAGAAAATTGTACCGCTTTCAAGAAATTGGTTGAAAGGCTCATCAACATAGGCGTTGTCAAATTTGATGATTCATCCAGTGCAGAAAATCCACTACCCAATCATGATTGATAATGGGGTGAATGTGATGTATGAGGAAGTGTTGAAAGGTGTTCACATCAATGCCATATATGAAGACACAATTGAAAAGGGTCCTTTTTAGATATTCGCCCTTATTAACTTGGAGATGTTCTAAATAATTGGATTGCGAAGGAAATTCCTGTAGTTTTAGAGCTTACTCAGAGTAATGTTCAGAACACTCTTATTGCTTTTAGCCTAGAAGTGATAAGAACACCTTTGTGAAATAGGCTCATGTCTGAAAGTTATTATTTTAATACATCATTGTGATTTTTTTTGAGCTAATATTCTTTTATTCTTTACAATTCTTTCATTCTTTTAGATTTTCCAAATCATTCATTCATTCATTCATTCATTCATTCATAATCTTATTGTACAGATAAGTTTTTCATAAATTTATACATTTCTTTGTATATTCTTTGGTACCCACTATAGGTCCCCAGATATCAATGACTTGAATAACACTGCCACAGATTTAGAATCTCCTTTTGAGCAAGACATGTGTTTAGAGGGATCTCATGACTTTGAAGATGACATAGATTGTAGCTTATCTCCAGACTTGTTGAGAATGGTAGGGCAAGAAGAGAACAAATTTTACCTCTTGAAGAGACAATAGAGATTGTGTCTTTAAGAGAACATGCATAACCGAAGAAACAAAGCAAGACCTTGTTAAGTTACTTCAAGAGTTTAAAGATGTCTTCATATGGTTATACCAGGATATGCCCAGGTTAAGCACTGATATTGTAATTTGAGCAATAGCACAACGTTAAAAATTTACAGTATGTTCAAGATTCATATCATGAACGATGCAGTTAGAATTCTTTGTTGGGGCAATACCTTCTTCTCTGGCTTATCTCGTTGAAGTCAAGTTGTCATTTTTCTGTATTTTTGTTGGATTTCATCTTAATCGAAGAGGAAAATCTAAAATTTTCTCGTCATAGTTTCGCCCCAAAAGGCTCTATGAGAGAAACCTGATACCGAAGAAGATCTTTCGCATACAAAATGAAAGTGAAAGATCTTATTGGGAAGACCTTATTTGGAATAATATTGATTCTGATCGAATAGGATGACCTGGACTTGTCTAATCCTATGAGTGCAAATTCAGTTCAAAAAAAAGAGAAAAAAAAACAAAAAAACAAAAAAACAAAAAAACAAAAAAAAACAAAAAATAGAAAAAAAAAGAACAAAAAAGAACAAAAAACAAAAAACAAAAAGAAACAAAAAAACGCTACCGGGGCAATGTCTTTCTCTTTAGCTTATCACGGTTTTTCTATTAAAGTTAAAATTCTTTCTCTTCGGGTATTGGCTGAGCTAAAGTAGGATGAAGATCCAATCTTGATAAGATCAGTTGAACTTAATTGAAGGAAATTGGCTAAAATTTATTCGTCATAGTCAGATGTACCAAAAACGGATAATGCGAGCTTACAACAAAAAGGTTCGTCCTAGAGAATTCCACGAAGGAGACCTGGTATTGAAAAAGATCATTCCTCTACAAAAAGATTTAGAGAAAAATGAGTGGTAGATTGGGAATGTCCTTATGTTGTAAAGAAGACATTTTCCGGAGGAGCACTGATCTTGAGTGAGATGGATAGTAAAAACTTGTCTAATCCTGTAAACTCAGATTTAGTCAAGAAATGCTTCGCTTAAAGAAGGAGAGGACCAAGGTAAAAAACCCGCAAAGGGCACTTTGAGTCGCAAAAAAAAGATGAGAAATAAAAACGAAAAAATGAAAAGTGAAAATGAAAAAGTAAAGTGGAGAGGCTAGGGTGAAAACCCGTAAAGGGCGCCTTAGACCAAAGGGGATTTGAGTTGAAAACCCGAAAAGGGCGGCTCGAATTTTGGTTAGAATGGGGCATGCTGTGATCTTGATATGCCTTAGTCAGCAGGTAAGGGTACGCGACATCTTGGGGCATCGACAGAGTAATGTAGATCTCCAAAAAACATGTCAAACTCAAAATGGTCTTCAAGAAGTTTGTACAGAGAAGTTCAAGCTGCGACATCTGGGACACCTCGTCTCCATACTATTTATTTTGAATTTGTTGTTCTTGGAATACTTCATTCTTTTCCAAGATACGCATTCCCAATCAATTTTTTTGTTATCCTTCTTTACTATTTTTGATAGTTTATTCCTTTTGAGCTATGCTTAAAACTAACTTTATTCTTATCCATTGTTATGACCTTTTTGCAAGCATGTTGCATTGGAATAATGATTAATGGACTAATAAAAATTTCACAAGGGAAGTTTTGCATATTACTCTAGAAGTTTCTAAATAATATAGGAGCCTGAAACAGGACTGTTGTTTAGAACGCACCAGGTTTAAAGGTTGGAAATCTGATAAGGAAAAGTCTAAATTAATACTTTCTTTTTGATTTTGTTGTCAAAAACATTGATTGAACAAAATGATAGGATGATAGGTTGGTGGCAAGGCTTAGATGAACAAACAAGTAATAATCACTAAGCAATAAAAAAAGGGTTTCTTTGGAGAGGAGAATCCTTCATTCGTGCATAGGCATTTGGTATGACACCCTGAGATTGGTATGAAAGACCAAAGTGCTTCACATTTTGCATCCTTAAATTGCGATAGATGAGGATTGAGAAAAGACCAGATCTTTTTACTCTTGGGTTACAACGGGAGAAAGATGGTACAAATTTTGCATCCCAGTGGATCAAACTTGGAGGTTTACAGTGGGGGCAATCTGGTGAGGTGTTTCTTTGGAGACGCCAGCTGAGCAAGAAGGTGTTATAACACATTAGTCATGAAACCTTAATAAACTTGGGGTAATAATAACTCAAGCGTTAGAATATCATTTTCATGACATTCTGCATTCATTCAAATGTCATTCATACATGTCTAGTTAGGAGCATTGGATTTATTATGATCATGACATCCTAATCACTAGGCATAATTAGGTTCATAAAGTGAATTATACAGGTCATGTTCCCCAGAGAACAGATCAATGATGATAGCAGATCTTGCCTTCCTGCATTGACAGTGAAGCGGATCGAAGACACCAGCCTTGCCTCCATCAGTTGCAGTAGAGCAGATTGAAGATTTCAGATCTTGTCTCCCTAAGCGGTAGTGGGGCAGATCAAAGATGGTGAATTTTACCTCCCTGTGGTTATAGTGGAGTACATTGAAGCCAGTAATTCTACTTCCCTGGGCAGCAGTGGAATAGATTGAAGATTTCAGATCTTATCTCCCTAGGCATTAGTGGAGCAGATCGAAGATGGCAGATTTTACCTCCCTGTGGTTACAGTGGAGTACATTGAAGCCGTAATTCTATCTCCCTGGTCAGCAGTGGAATAGATTGAAGATTTCAGATCTTGTCTCCCTAAGCAGTAGTGGAGCAGATCAAGGATGGCGGATTTTACCTCCCTGAGGTTACAGTGGAGTACATTGAAGCCGTAATTCTATCTCCCTGGTCAGCAGTGGAATAGATTGAAGATTTCAGATCTTATCTCCCTAGGCATTAGTGGAGCAGATTGAAGATGGCAGATTTTACCTCCCTGTGGTTATAGTGGAGTACATTGAAGCCGTAATTCTATCTCCCTGGTCAGCAGTGGAATAGATTGAAGATTTCAGATCTTGTCTCCCTAAGCAGTAGTGGAGCAGATCGAAGATGGCAGATTTTACCTCCTTGTGGTTACAGTGGAGTACATTGAAGCCGTAATTCTATCTCCCTGGTCAGCAGTGGAATAGATTGAAGATTTCAGATCTTGTCTCCCTAAGCAGTAGTGGAGCAGATCAAGGATGGCGGATTTTACCTCCCTGAGGTTACAGTGGAGTACATTGAAGCCAGTAATTCTATCTCACTGGGCAGCAGTGGAATAGATTGAAGATTACAGATCTTGTCTCCCTAAGCAATAGTGGAGCAGATCAAAGATGGCAGACTTTACCTCCTTGTGGTTACAGTGGAGTACATTGAAGCCAGTAATTCTACTTCCCTGGGTAGCAGCGGAATAGATTGAAGATTACAGATCTTATCTCCCTAGGCATTAGTGGAGTAGATCGAAGATGACAAATTTTACCTCCCTGAGGTTACAGTGGAGTACATTGAAGCCAGTAATTCTATCTCCCTGGGCAGCAGTGGAATAGATTGAAGATTACAGATCTTATCTCCCTAGGCATTAGTGAAGTAGATCGAAGATGGTAGATTTTACCTCCCTGAGGTTACAGTGGAGTACACTGAAGCCGTAATTCTATCTCCCTGGTTGGCAGTGGAATAGATTGAAGATTTCAGATCTTATCTCCTTAAGCGGTAGTGGAGCAGATCGAAGATGGAGAATTTTACCTCCTTGGGGTTACAGTGGAGTACATTGAAGCCAGTAATTCTATCCCCCTGGTTGGCAGTGGAATAGATTGAAGATTTCAGATCTTATTTCCCTAAGCGGTAGTGGAGCAGATTTAAGATGGCGAATTTTACCTCCCTGTGGTTACAGTGGAGTACATTGAAGCCAGTAATTCTATCTCCCTGGTCGACAGTGGAATCGATCGAAGAATAGTAGATCTTATCTCCCTAAGCAGTAGTGGAGTAGACTGATGACGGCGGATCTTGTTTCCTCGACATTGTAATTGGATAAATTGAAGAAGATAATCCTATTTCCCTAAAGTTGCAGTGGAGCGGATTAACACCATGGATATTATCTCTATGAATTGCAAAGGAGCAGCTCGCGTCAACTTTCAGTGGAATAAATTGAAGCTACAAGTCATATCTCCTTGAAGTTGCAATGGAATAGACTAAAGATAGCAAATTTTGTTCTTTTGAGAAGTTACAGGGTACAAGTCCTATCTCCTTGATGTTGCAGTGGAGTGGATTAAAGCACTGATTCCTATACCTCTGAAGACGCAGAAGGTTAGACTGAGGCTACTTGAAGAAGAAGAGCGCTAAGGTCCAGCATGACCGGGAAAAATTGGCCATTTTAAATTCTTTGCTCCGTTCCCGTTATACGACAACGAGCAAAGAGGGGCAGCTGTAATACCCAATTTTAGCCCGGGCCTAAATAAACAAAGGTGCCCAGTCCATTTAAAATCTTAATTTACGTGGCCCAATTACAAATGTTACAAGCCCAAATTGCTAACCCTATTCTGCTAGTCCAAAATACAAAACAGAGGCAGAAAGAAACCCTAGCAGCTAGCAGCAAAATCAGCAGCCACACCCCACACACGTCGCAATAACCGTCGCACGTTCTTCTTCCACGCCGCGCACAATGCCCGTACCTGCAACAAAAAGAACCACGAGCAGCAAGCAAAAAAAAAACCAAAAATATAGCAATTTGTAAAGATATTTGGCTATAAAAAGCCAATTGATTTATGTAATAGGGGTTAGCAAAATTTTTTTTTGTACCGAAATCAAAAAGAAAAAATAGAGAAAAATATATTTGAAGGTGGGATTTGGTTTTATTTTTCTCTATTCCTTTACTTTTTTTTAATTTATTTTAGTTCTTTTCTTTTGCTTCTAAAAAACAATAAATAAACAAAACGAGGAAGGGAGTAAAGGGAACTTACCGGTGTGGCGTCGTTGAAGCTCCTTTGTTTCATCGCCATAGGAACAGAGGAGGGCAGAAGGAGAGCATTACGACGCAATGTCAAAGAAAGAAAGAAAATGTTCTTTTTAGGGTTTAAAAAAAGGGTTCTTGTTTGATTTTAAGTTGATGGGTTATTTATAATTTAGGCCCTTCATTTTTTTATGGTTTTCAAAATCACTATTTTTTTATTATTTTCAAATTTTTCCATGAAACATTGTTAATGTTTTGATTTAATCCAATGTTGCGCATTGCTGTGCAGTGTTTTTCTTGGGTAATTTACTCCTTCAGTCCTTCCCCTGTTGCGCATGTTTTGAATTACGCCTTTTCTTGTTTTTATTTTCAAATTCAGCTCTCAAGTTTTGTTGTTTTTTTAGTTTAATCCTTAATTTGCTATTTTGGGTTTTTTATATATTACATTATTATTACTGAATTATTATTAGTTTATTATTATTATATTATATATTTTTATTATTATGCTTACCGCATATGCATATTAACACACGTTTTTTTTCTTAAATGTTGTAAATATATATACTATATACATATCATATATTTTATTATTACTTTAGTTTTCTTAGCTTTATATACATATGTATGCGTATATACTTTTATAATATATATATGTTTTCTATATTTTATGATCCAAATATTTTTATATATACGTATACATAGATATATATTATTCTATACCTTTATGAATATATTTTTAAATTTGTTTTTTTATATATACATATGTCCATATTTTTGATAATTACTAATATATTATGTTTATACATTATTATGTTTATTATTTTTTTAAAATGCATGTACATTGTATTATTGATTCATTTTCGTGATTTTTATATACGTATATATGCACGAACATTTTATCATACTTTTAAAGAAAGTATATTTTGGTTTCGTTAGCATTAAATTTTTTTTTTAATTTTAATATTTGGCAATCATGATTCTCGAGAAAGATCGTGTCCTAACTTACTGGATCGTGATCATTTTTTCGATGAATTTAGCAAGCTAAGTATTTATTTCAAAATAAATTTGCAATTTTCAAATTAAAGCTTATTCTCGGGAATTCAAAATGTCGGGTCCTAACTTACTGGTCATGACATTTCGTCATCTCGAAATAAGAATTTCTAAAACAAAAAGCAATATTCGGTATTTTGAAGATTCAAAATATTGTGCCCTAACTTACTGGGTGTGGTGTTTTATTTCTTTGAAATGACAATGTTTTATCATTTTAATCCATTCACGGGTTAAAAATTTCTATTTAAAATCTTTTCAAATTTTCGACATCTAGACATAAAATAATCAAATTTGGTACCGATTTTTGGGCGTTACGAGGGTGCTAAACCTTCCTCATGCGTAACTGACTCCCGAACCTATTTTCTCAAATTTTGCAGACCAGAATTGTTTTTTTGGTGAGCCGATCACACCTTAATAAAGGATCGGTGGCGACTCCAATTTTTGTTTTTAAAGTCGATAACTTATTTTTGCTTTCAAAAAAATGGTTTCGACAGTATATATTTTTTCGCATTTTATAATCTATATACATATATATGTGTAAATGCTTATATTTTTATTTTATAATTCACATATACATCTTTCATATTTTCATAATTTTATGTATATACATATATATATTTCCCTTATATGTACGTACATATTTTTCATATTTTATGATTTTCATATATTTTCCTTTATTTTTTATGTTCATTTATGTATTTATTTATATGTTCATTTTTATGCTTTAGTTTATTTATTTATTTGTTATGGTATATGCATGATTGATTTATTTTATCATTCGTTTTTGTTCTTTTTTATTCATTATCATGTTTATTATTTCATTATGCATATAAATATCATATTTCAAAAAAGGAAAATTTTTCTAAATGAGGCAATATTTGGCATTTGGAAATATGAGAAAACGTGCCCTAAGGTGCTGGGTGTCGATTTTTCTCATTCAACCAAATGGTTTAATATCCTTTTAAAAAAATTTCAAAATATGGCAATGTTTTGAATTTGGAAATTCGAGAAAACATGCCCTAAGGTGCTGGGTGTCGATTTTTCTCGTTCAACGAAATGGCTAAATATCCTTTTAAAATTTCAAAATAAGGCAATGTTTTGCGTTTGGAAATTTGAGGAACGTACCCTAAGGTGCTGGGTTTCGATTTCTCATTTAACTAAATTGCCAAAATATCCTCTTAAATTTTAATCCATGCCATTCGAGTTTTTTTTAAGGATTGTATTTTAAATTTCTTTAAAGTTTTCAGCTTTTCGACATTAAGACATTAAATAATCAACTAGGTACCAATTTTGGGCGTATCGAGGGTGCTAATCCTTCCTCGTGCGTAACCGACTCCCGAACCCGTTTTTCTGAATTTTGTGGACCAAAATCGTTGTTTTAATAAAATTAAATCGTTTATTAAAAATAACCACTTTTCAAGGTGATCCAATCACACCTTAAAAAGGATTGGTGGTGACTCCCGTTTTCATTTTCAAAATCCAAGTCGACCCCGTTTTCCATCCAAAAAATGGTGTCAACAAGTGTTTTATTTACTAAATTTTTTAGTAGCACTGTTTCTTTTTCTTTTTTCCCTTTTTCTGCAAATTCCTGATTGATGCCTAATATATGATGTAACCGAATCTTTGTTTAGTATTTTATAATTTGATAAACTTTTTTAAAAAATTAATTTGTGGTTCGCCCCTGTGGGAATTTGATTCATGCTTTTTATCCTCGAGTGTTGAGTGTTGAAATGTGTTTGAAAATTGGAATTTTAAGGTTAAGTAACTAGTTTTCAGTTCACTTATTTAGTTTTTTATGTGATTAAAATAGCGACATATAGATATGTTTGTGAATTTTTTTATTGTTTCGTTAGTCTTGTATTTCGTTACTGTAGACAAGGCTAGTATAGTTGAGTTTTTACATTAGCAAGTTCTTGATATAGGGTACGGTTTTGCAGGGCAGTTACTAAGCTCCAAATTTTCTATTTCTTTCTTTTTTTGGTCAGGCTGAATTAAGCAGGCCAAAGTTTGTAAAGGTAATAGTAGTGAATTTACCCTTATATTTAAAACTGTTGCTTTCTCTTCGCTTGATATTTGATGCTTGAAAATATTGCGATATGCTAAATACAACACATCTTATCTGGTAGATACTTTGAGAATGGAATTGAATTTCAATAGGCTGTTTAGTTGTAAACCTTTTTGCATGCTTTGCCATTTCATAAAATTAAAGATGAGTCACAATATTTACTAGGGGTGTTCATTCGGTTAACCGACTGGTTAACCGGACCGAAATAACATTAACCGAATTAACCGACCTTTCAAAATCTTTAACCGTTAACCGAACCGAAATTTTTTTCAAAAAAATTAACCGAACCGAAATTTTTCGGTTAATTCGGTCGGTTAACCGAATTAACCGAAAATTATATGTTTTTTTTTTATTTTTGGTTAAAAATTAACCGAATTAACTGAATTAACCGAATTAACCGAATTACCCGAATTAACTGAATTGCCCGAATTACCCGAATTACCCGAATTAACCGAATTACCCGAATTAACCGAATTAACCAAATTGAATCACTACATAATTAAATTATTTTTAGACTTTTAGACTTTAGTTTTAGTCTTAGTTTTAAAATTTTATTTTTATTTATTAAATCATTTGTAATTTAATTTTATGATTGGGTTGGGTTGGGTAATTGGGTTGGGTTGAATACTTGGGTTTAGATTGGGTTTAGGTGAATAGTGGACCTATTTATATATTATAATTTTATTTATTAATTTTTTCAGTTAACCGAAAAAATTTGGTTAACCGATCGGTTTCGAACCGAATTAACCGTTAACCGAAAAATTAAAAATAATTAACCGACCCCCGACCGAAAAAATTTAGTTAATCTACCGATTAATTGAATTCGGTCGATTAACCGAATCTTTTCAGTTTTATCCAAATTTTGCACACCCCTAATATTTACATTGAGCATGCTATTATCTTTCCATTTAAATAAGGGTGCACTTCTTTTTTAAAAACACAAACTTGGACATCCGAATTTGTTGAATTAAGCATATAGGGTTGGATGTTAGATTTATCACGTCTTGTCTGTTGTTTAGATTTGGCAACATGACAGTATTGGAAAGCAACCCCTTTTCCCTTTTCAGATGATTTGTCTTTTTGAGTATTTTTTCACATTTGAATAATAATATAATCATCATTGTTTACAGTTCCGGAGGTCCGACTCCTGTATTGGCTTTGTCAAATGCATGGTTTAAAATAAAGAAAGAAGCCAAGGTGCTTGGAAAAAGAAAGGGTAAAGGGAAGGACTTGTGAAATGGTCTTTCCTTGGCAAATTAAAGTTTTTAAAAAAATGGAAACTCCATGACCATGAACACCAAAATCATATTATATTAGGGGGAGTGGAGTGGAGCCCCGATTACTGTATTAGTCTTCGTGTTGTCTGATAAAAGGCCAAAGTCATATTATCTCTGTCTTCTAATAGTCGATCCACCAAAGGACTACCTTTTGTCTTGTACTCATATTTAAGGATGTTTAAATGGTTAATCGTTCGGTTAATCAAACTGAATTAATATTAATTGAATTAATTAAAATTTTTAATCCTTTAATCATTAATTAAACCGAAATTTTCTCAAAAAATAATTTAACAAGGAAGATGCTAATGTTTTGTTTATATTTTTAATTTTTAAGAGATTAAATTGTAGTTTTAGTTAAAGTGCTGCTAAACCTTTAGCGGCGTTTTCCCGCATAAACGCTGCAAAACTTAGCGGCATAATCTATAGCGGCGTTTTTTGCGGCGCTTATTAAAATGCCGCAAATTATTTTAGCGGCGTTTATAGGGCCAAAAAAAAACCTATTTTGCTATAGTGTCGGTTCCAACTCTAAAGTTAGCAAAAGTGTATTCCTTTAAAAAAGCAACAAATATTATATTTTAAAGATATTTATGTTTTTATAATTTTTATAAATTTAAAAAAATAAATACAAAAAATAAAAATTATAATATTTAAATTCAATTCTAAGTAACCGTTAAATATGTTAGGCTAAATTTTGCTCTCAACCTTGTATTATGTGTAAAATATAACTTGTCTCTATTCTTTAATTTCAATATTTTTAGTTTTTATACTTTTTCAAATTTTGAAATATTAAATTTGACTTGAATAATAGCCATTAAATCCATTAATTAAAATAATGTGGCTGTTGTGAAAATGTTAAAAATGTTAAAATTATAAGTTAATATAATAGTAAAATTGTATTTTGGCTACCCAAAATGGTAAATTTTTAGTCTAATACCATTAAAACTTCTTAAATAATATGTTAATACAATGATGAAATTATACTTTTAATCCCATTAAAATATATAATTTAACCTTACTCCCACACATAAATTTCTAGTTTTGTCGTTAGTGAAAATAATAAATTAACATGACATTATACATGGGATAATATAAATATTGTATGATTTTAGAAAGAACATAAATAACACAACAATTTAATTATTACCATTTAATCATAACTTAAAATTTAAAATATGAAAAGTATAAGGAAAAAAATAGAATATAAAGATTAAATCAATATTATTGGAGTTGAATCAAATTGATTGATTAAATCAAGAATTGATTGATCCATTAGTCCGGAAGGGGTATTAAACCACTTTTTAAGTGAACAGTTTAGAATCATTTTTGAATCGAGAATCAAAATTGATTGAATTGATTAAAAAATTCGAATGATTGATATTTTTTTTTATTTTACCCGCCCCCAACAAACTATGCTTTAGCCTAATTGTCAAACCCCAAAAATATTCAAAGACCAGATGAAACAAAATAATTAAAAATTATTAGAGAATTATAAAAAAATTTAGGTACATGAAAAATCTTAAGTTTTAATTTATTATATTTATTAGATAATTAGAGACATACGTATACTTATCACAAAATAAAATATTTGAATACTAATATAATCTTTCACCTTACATTTAATTTTATTAAAATAAAATTCAAAAGATATGATTAATTATATCAACTAAAATGTAAAAGATATATAATTTTAAAAATTAAAAATAAAAAAGTTTATATAAATGTTGTTATTGTTTACTCATACTAGTTAAAAACGATATAATATAAAGATAAGTTAATGTTGAATCAGGATTTAGAAATAATAATGTTAATATTTTTATTTTAATTGTATTGTTTAATTAATGTTTGTGTTATTGTTGCTATTAATTTTACTTACAAAATTTTAAGATTTTCTGGTTTTTCCCATTTTTTCCAACTTTCTAAATTTCCAGCTATTGAAAATTCAACAACGGATCCAACTCCGAAAACATTGAATAAGTAAGTAATTTGTGTAAATTTTTACTTTTTTAAAGGTAAATTATATCATTAGTCACCTCATTATTATCACATTTTTGTTTTTGTCACCAAATTATAAAAATTTTCAATTTTGTCACTAGTGTTTTTTAATCGATTCTGTTTTGGTCATTCTTCATTAAATCGTTAGCAAAAATAATAATGTGGTCATTTTTAATTAATATAATAATACATTTCGTGCTCAACACTTATACTTTCTATCAATTTGGTCTAATTTTAAATAATTCAACAAATTTAACTTTTTCACATTAATAATTTATATCCATTTGACCCTCAAACACATCTTTATCATAAATCAAAACTATAAATCCAATTCAAAAACTATGGAGAGAGGAAGAGATGGTGAGATAGAAATAGACTCTTACTAACAACCTAAGGGGACATTACAGTGATGGAATTGATATAATTTAAATAATTTAAGAGTGACATTAAAAAAAGATTTAATTTCACAGATATCCTTGAACTATAATTTTCATTTTAAATTGACTATAAATTTTAATTATATCCTCAAACTATCAATGTTAAATCAATCAAGTCCTTTCGTTATTACATTATTTAATCATTAAATGGCAAGCCAAATCTGATTTAGTTAAATTTAAAATGAAAATTTTAAATAAATAGATCGTTATCACGTAACTTTTAAAAGTAAAAAATAAAGTAAAATCGAATAACAATGCCTACTTACAAAATCGAGGAAACAATATTTTCAAGTAATGTAGTCGCTGATATGTGAATGTTGTGGTTGGTTACATTTTAACATGTTGATGCGAAAAATAAATGAAGGTGGAAGAAGTTACTTCAAGTAAGAGAAAGACAAAAAGCCTAGTTGAAGCCACATACTATAATGAGAAGTAGAGTTTGCATGATAAACTGGTGATGGCCATTTTTTAGTTGATTTGCAGTCCTATTTATGCTCTTTATACATGGAAATCTAATGGTTTCTGAGAAGAATATGCTGAAAGGATGATCAAATATTGAACTTCTTATGTGAACAGCGAAATATAGCAATTTTATGCCCTGATATTTTTGAATCGACACATTTTGTCTTTCCACATAGTCTCTCTCTCAAAATAATATTCAAAAAATTAATGAGGAAAACAATACACGATCTAGATTATTTATGAAAATGAGGTATTTTTTATAATAATATAAGGTGCCGCTAATCTGTCAAACGATACATACCATCCTAAATTCAATCAAATCATATTCCATTCATTCTCGGGAGAGAAAAATAATAATTTTTTAAGTAATATCGTTTGAGGCATTGGCGGCACCGATATAATTTTTTAAAATACATGTATTTTCGGGTTTATACAAAATAAAAAAATATGCAGTACAAATTTTTAAAAAGATTGACGTTTAAGTGGGAATCGTGATCGGTTGGTCACATCGGCGATAGGCGTCAAGCCGGTGCCGCCTGATTGGTCACAGTTCCCACTTAAATGATAACCTTTTCTTTTCTTTACATTTTTAGTTTTTTTTATTCGCTAGGTTTTTTTTATATAAAAATCAAATTGGTGTCGCCTATGTGTAAGGCGACACCATTATGCCATGTATTTTTGGTTTTGTATAAATTCGAAAATACATGTATTTAAAAAATTATACTAGTATCGTCAATGGTTCATGTCACACCACTTAAAAAAACTATTTTTTCTCCCCCCGAGAATAATTGGGTTGAATTTAAGGTAGTGCCGTCTAATAGGTTGACGACACTCAATGTTTCTGAAGAAAACACCTAATTTTCGTAAATAATTTAGATCCTATGCCATTTTAGTAATTATTTTTTATATTATTTTGATAAAAAAAACCCAAGTTTTGTGCCTTATGCTACTGCCTTTCTCTTCATTTATTTATTTGGTGAAGTAACCTGTTAAGTAATATTTTCTCGTATTGTATTAAGGGAAACACAAAGGGTATTTATATACATTCCTATTGCCACTATTACAGCTTACAATAGGGCCCACTGTTTTGTCTCGGCCTTTGGGCTGATGGTACTAACATTCCCTGTCTCTGGTGTTGACATTCTCTGGGCCTCCTGCGGCTTACTAGACTCTTACCTGTGGAGAACGTGGTCCTTTCTGACCCTGGGACTGACTCTCCCAGCGAACCTCACACCTGCTAGTCACGAGCGGGGGTCCCTTTCGCAGACATAGCTCATGCTCTCTTCTTGCGACCTCATTCATGTGAGGCTTACGCGAGCTCCCCCCGCAGGCTCCTCGTGCGAGCTATCTTTGCGAACATCTAGCATTTCCACGAGGTCCTCAGTTGATTATGCTTGTAGGTGAACATTCTTCTTCCAGTTCGGAGGTCCAAATCCTATCAGTCACTTGGGCTGTCGGTTCCCAAATCCTAACAATCCAGTCCCCTCTTAGTGGGCCTAAGGGATATTATAAAGTGGCAGGACTTAGGTTCAAATTTAACGCATTGTCAGATATGATCCTTTTCGGCATTCTATATCGACATATAATCTCTTTCTTCAAGAATTTGCTAACTGCTGATTTCGTGACATTGGCATAAGAAGCGGCTTCTACCCACTTGGTGAAGTAATCAATGACCACGAAGATGAATCGATGCCCATTGGAAGCCTTTGGCGAAATTTGCTAATAAATTATAAAACTAACATATTTTAATCTTGTTCTTAATACATTTTTTGGATGATTATTTATGCAAATTGGTGAATTTTATGCTCCTAATCCTTTGAGTTCATGTTTTTATATTTAGGTGAGCGTTTGGGAGCAAAAGGAGCGAGAAACGAGTGAAAATCGATAAAAAAAAAGCAAACTTCAAGAGCCATACAGGCTAGACACACGACTATGTGCCAGACCGTGTCGATTTTGCAATTCGCATCTCAAACACATGGAAAAATGCAAATTTTAAGCTTTTTGGGCATTCTAAAATTTATAAATACAAAAAAAAGAAGAGAGAAGGGAGCCATCAAAGAATATTGAAGAAAACAACTTAAAGAACACCATTGGAGCCAATTCTAAAGTAGATTTTCATCAAGATTGAAGACCTTTGAATTTATTTTGAAGTTTTTATGAGTTTCTTTATTTCTTGTGGCTATTCTGACTTTGAGATGTTTTTATTTATAATTATGAACTAATTCCCTAGATACTTAGGGAAGATGAACCCTATGATGAATTCTATTATTTAGTTTCTATTTTACGCAATAAATACTTGATTTTTGTTCTCGGTTAAGTGTGCTTATCTCTTGTTTTAATATTTTCGGGATATTAATTCATGTTTAATGTGCTTAAATCAGTGGAGGAAAAGTCCTTATTTAAGAGTAGATCTAACATAATTGCGTGGAGTTGCATGCAATTCTAGAAATAGGATGACATAAATCTATCGGATTTGAGTTAAATCTATTAGAGGAATCCATAGATCGAGTTAATGCGACAATAGGGGTTTAAATTAGAAAGAAATTTTAATTAATCAACCTAGAGTTTGTTGTTCTTACTCTCGAAAGAGATATTAGCATAATTTAGAGATTTCTACGGATCAAGATACCAAGCGAATAAAACGTTTAATTTAGATTCATAAAAATAGATGTAGTTTAGGTGGATTCTTTCCTAGGTATTGCCTCTCTCATTGGTTATTATTCGATTATTTTCCTGATTCATTCTCTGTTGAGTTCTTTAGTTAAATTAATTTAGTAATTTTAGTTTAAAAATAATCACTCCAATTTGTTGGCTAAATAGTAGGAAAACGGTAATTACTAGTACTTTTAGTCTTTGTGGATATGATATCTTTTCTCACTATAGCTATACTATTTATCGATAGGCGCACTTGACTTTGTTGTATTTTTAGTCATTCCGTGACTATCAAATACCTTTTGACCTTTTTTTTTGTGTGTTCTATTTCATTCATCCTCTTTACATATTGGTAGTTGAGGCTTTTATAACCAGATTGAATATTACAGAATGTCTATTTTTTTGTCTTTGTTTTGTAGGTTTTCGCATGGTGGTGATGAGGGACTCTTCGGTCAACCATGGTGGAGGATATACCCCTTTGCCATTTTGATGAAACAGTGGTAGATGGGTGACACCAGGAGCCTTGGATGGTGTGCTGTTGATATGGCGAATGCTGAGGAGCGACCGCGATGCTGAAGGCTTAGAGATTTTTAAGGTTTCTGTTTTAGGGCATTTTAGGGTATTGGGCTGTATTTTGGACTTTTGAGTATTGGGTAGTTGAGCCGATTTGTTTTTATATTTGTAAAGTGGACTTTTATTATTATTTGAACTTCTGGGCCGGACGAATTTGGCCCTTACAATATGCATAGATATTCTGATGTTAAATAGTCAATTAATCATGTTGTTTTATGTCTACTACATGTAACGCAAAGAATCCTTATTCATGAATTCCAATATCTCAATCTATGTGCCAGCTTAAAGGCTGGTCCACAATTCCTAACATTAGCTGAAATGAGTTGTTGCCAGTCTGATACATCATTGACAATGCAGTTGTGGAAGTGTTTTTTTTTTTTGGTGTGTATGCTTATTCCTTGTTCACAAGACGATACCTTAAGTGAACTGGTAAAGAAAAAAGCTAAAGATGTTTTGTGGCACTGTAGATTGAATAGGCTGTAGGCAATGTAACTTACCTGGAACTCAGTGCCATCAATTAGCCAGTGGTAGATGACTTGCGTTGCCCAAATCATTATTAATACTAAGTCCCAAATTCAATTCTGGACAACCACTTTGTTCTATCTTAATTAAAAAAAAAAAACATGAGTGACACTGCACACTCAAGGGGTTATTAATATTGCAAATTCCAATAAGAAACAGGAAACCAACTTAAATGTTTCTTATCGAGCGTATTATCTATCTTGATAGACTAAATGCGTGGTAATCGCACATAGTGAGAGGCAGGGGGAGTTTATTTATTTATTGTTATTATTCTTCTAGTAACGGGATAAAATTGAAAGCGGTTTGAGGTAATTTTGGATGAAGCTATTCTAAAGCTAAATCTCGATTTCTTCTGAATGGGTGGAGGAGAGGATTTCAAGCTCGGAATCTGAACCCCTGAAGTTATCAAGTACTCTGTCAAGCCTTTCATTGCCAGCTGCAGTGGTTGCTGATCATGTCAGTTTGTTTTGTAGCAGTTCAATTTATTTGGCAATAGTGACACATGATTCAGAGACGGCCACGTTTTGCATAAATCTAGGCTATTCAATTCTAGAAAGAGGAAGGGACAGAACAAGATTGCAGTGTTTCAATTCATGCACCATTTTTATAGCGTTTGACATCCTTGTGTTTCAATGTCCCAATTTTCTTCAGGATGACTTAACCATAACAATCTTTTAACTAATTTGATGTTTCCATGGAGGGAATATATCAGTTGATGATTTCAAATAAGCAACCCATGTAACTGTTTCCTTTTTCATATAATGAACAACAGCTCAATGCAAATGGCTACGGAACGTTTACGGCCTCATTCTTAACCAGTAATTTACTACATAGACATCCTTCCCCTGTGCCTGTTAAATCTGTGTTTTTCCTTTTTAGTACGTAGTATAAAATATGAATACAAATTTACATGTGTTAGAACTTTAAATAAGAAATATTTTTATTACAAGCTATTATCCATCAATGATCTTCACACTAACTTAGTTGGGGTAAAAATTTCGAAGTTGAAACTGCTGATTTTATCTAATAAGACAATAATGCCTTTTGCATAGTTGGAGAATGGTGTCTGAATTTTTAACATTTATCTTATTAATTACAGACCATGAAGTAGCATTCAATAATAATAATAATAATAAAAGCCCCTTGGAACTGGTCTTTTGTGGTCTTTGGGGACGAACCATATTTCTATTATATCTTGATTTTATATAAAACTAGAAGATAAGAATAGCATTTTTGGATACGATTAAAATTAGAAAGACAGCCTAATTTTTTAATTTTTCATTATGAATAGGTGGTTTCCGATGCGGTTGTGCATAATCCATTACATCAATGTCCCTCACGTTATCCTTTTCCTTGGAATCGAGAGCTTCGTCAGCCCCAGCATCTGAATTTCCCAACATCGACCTTGCTCTTATTCTCTTCCATCCCTACATAATATCATGTATTAAAAAAAAACAATGAATTTTCACCAGGTTATGAACTTCTTTTTATCTCTTTTTAATTTTCCATGTCAAGAATCCGAAAAGACCAAACAACTTGAACTACTTCCTCTCAAATATTGTTTTGTTTTTTTTCTTTTTTTCAAACTAATAATTTTTTTTACTACAATTGCATGCAAAACAATACCCATGCATGCACGTGAATACCATCTGATTTCTGTGTTCTGTCCTGACATGCTGAAGAAGATGGGCCATTAGTCAGTAAGTAGTCTTGGTCTTTTACCATAACCAGTACTGCACTTTAACAACCTGAATCACTTACTGAATCTAGGTTCTAAAGATATGGTCTCTTCTTTTTTTTTTTTTTACCTCGACTGTTTCCTTGCTTTGCAAACCAACCCGAGAGGAACTCATAATTCCATATCCTGCATGCGAATATCAGCAAAATTCCAGCACCGTCAATAATATTTACATGAAACATGGTGTCAGAGTAAGCTTAAATCTTAGTTTTGTACATGTACATATGTGACTATATTTATATCTCAATGACTGATTAAGATCAGATAAAGTTGTTTGTGATATTATTTAGTAATCTTTATCAACGAATTATTGAGGTTTATCATTATGCAGCAGAAGAACAAATTTCCTGAGCCAACCAAGTTGTAGAAGTGTTGAAGAATAATAAATGGTGTAAAGCTTGAAGAAAGTTCAAATTTAGTTTAAATAATGATATCTTTTTTAAATGATTTGCATGTATATTTCCTGTTGAAAAGGCATATAAATTCCAAATAAAAAAGAGAATAATAATTGGTTTGAATATAACCTGAAATTGCATTTTGAACAGCTTCTTTCGCCAGAAAAGAGTCCGAAATTGTTTGCTTCATAGTTTTTGCATCAATTATTCTCCTTCCATGTGACCTAACTTCTTGTAATTCTGGTGTTTGTAGCTTCTTTGAGATTGAAGGCCCCATCTCTAACTTATGGCCTTTCAACTTATTGGCATCCTGTATCAAATTAATTAATAACTTAGTTATTACTAGACCAAGATTTTAACATCTAATTATTATACTCTATAAAGTCAATAATATCTTTTCTGCACTAACCTTGCTGGCAAGAAAATCGACATGATTGCCATTCTCTTTAGCAGAAAAACCTAGACGGTGAGCATTGCATGCATGCAAAGAAAGATAAAGGAGAAAAAATATCGCAAGGTAAGACATGATTATGAAATTAGAGCTTAATTAGTTCTGATGAGAAACAGAGAAGATTTAAAAAAAAAAAAAAAGGATATGCAGTTTGGGGATGCTACTGCAATGTTAAGTTTCTTTTCTTTTTCCAAGTATTTGTAATGATAGAAGCATCAAAGGAGCAGTAAATGCAAGTTTTGTATTGAATTGAAATACGTTCTTTAAGAGAACATGCAGGTGTTCGGAAGATGGATCCTGAAAACGAAATTGAAGATATTCGGGGGGGGGGGTCCCTTTGTCGCTTACACTTGAGTTTTAATCAAAATTTGGGGCCCTAAAGTAAAGAATTATAGAGCAATACGGACAAGACACATGCAAGATCTCAAAGATATTAACAAGGGAAGCTGGGAGATTTTATTGAAATATATACACTGTACGCATGTATATAATTTTGTTTTTTTATTAAACCAACCATCTGGTTTGTGTATGTTGGAATTGCAAATATATTTAATTGGCTAATGAAATTGGAGGGGAAAAGTATGAGTTTCGTTTTTTGTCGGGGATAGGTGATGATAGGTTTGTTAAGTATTATGAAAACATGCAAAATTGAAAATTAAATATAATAGAATTTTTATAAAAAAACTGAAAGAAGAAAGGATTTGGGATTAGGATAAAGAAGTAAAATAGAGTAAGGCAGCTACAACAGTAAATCAAGGTCCTACCCATGTGTTTCTGCTGAGGAAGTCAACTTCTTGCCCCCTAATTCATATGGTAGAATTATTACTGCAATGTCGATGGCCTTTGATTTTTTGCTTTTGTTTGACCGTTTGAGTTTTTTTTTAATAGAAAAAAAAATGGTTGCAAACGCTATAACTGGAGCCCTATTATTTAAGGACAGAACGACGAAAGCTAACTCTTTCATTCTTCTATGTCAATAAGAAATTGAATTGTTATTTAACCGGAGTCAATTAATATAAGAGAATTTTGGTTGTTGAAATTAAGAGGGCAAAAATTAATATCAATTTACCGTCGATTAAGCTATTTAGGATTTTGTTTCAATCAATTCAATAAGTTTTATCACAAAAAAATAAAAGAAAAAAGAAAAATTAATTGTGGTGGTGGGAAAGAAAACACATCTTTTTTTTTTTCGGGTTGAAAAGGTTCAAAGTTACCTACACAAATTTTAATTTTCTAGCGTGGGATCATCCAATGGTTTCAAGATCTTTCTTCTGTTTTTTAACCATAACTACATATTTAACATGGATCCCATGAAATCCCACTTTAGATGTTGTTGTGCATTTCATAATACAATGTATCACAATATATACAAATTATATAGACAGACATGATGATTCATTTTATAATACCACATATTATATATTACATAAAGCATATAAATAGTTTTTATGCATCTATTCATCCATAACACATAGTGTATTTATTACAACGATTCTTGAATGATTATATCTTATGAATATATTTCGTTAAAAATTTTGCAAAAAAAAACACAATAAAGTGGAAAAGCTTAGAGAAGGAAAAAGAATACAATATTCATAAGAAACATTCCCTCAAGCATAACCAATCATATAATTGAAAGTTAAAATTGGTATTGAGTATGGATTTGCAAATTTATCACCTTTATATAGCTAATTTTGATGTGTGTAATGTGTTGCATTATGTTGTTGGCTTATCAATTTTACAAGCAAACCACATATTTTTCTAATATGTTAACTCATGTCCACGAATTGCTTTGTGGGAAGTTCATATTTATGAATGGTTTGATAATAGTGGCAATAGTTTGTTTGCATATTGTTATCAGATAGCACTATCAACACATATGAATACATAGTATGTTCATGATTGAGCTTTATAGGAATCAAAAAGATATATTACATCAGCATACGTCATCAATTCTAGTTTTGCTTCATTTTGGGAAAAAAAGAAAAGAAAAGAAAGAAAATCCATATTTGATGTGCCAAGGAGATCACAAAGAACATGTTTCACTCAATTCCAATGTCCTTGTGTCGATACTAAACTAAGCCTTGCAAGTAATTGATTACAAATGATATATTTGGTCTAGTGTAATTTTTCAGATACAAAAGTACTCATTTTACACAAAGATACGATACTTTAAGATTGAAATTTCTTTATCATCTTCTTGGTTATAAAATAGATCTCTTTTTACATAATGTAAACACACTATTAAATTGTTTCAAAGACTTTTCTATATAAGTTGATTTATGAACAAGTATTGTGCTTGCTAAATATTTAATTTGAAATTCAAGCAAAGTTTTGTTTTCCCAAAATCTTTCATAATTTTTTTAGATAATTAAGCAATCAAAGAGATATCTTTTGAAGTCTTTATTATGTTTTAGTCATTAACATAAATTGCAACTATATTTATCTCAAAAATTCACTCTCTTAATAAAAACAGAAAGATAAAACAATATTGCTTTCATATCATTTTTCAATAAATATTCATTTGGACAATTGTACCACAAACATTGGGATTGCTTTAGCCTGTCTAAGGATCTTTGTAGTTAAATGGAATACATTTGCTAAGGTTTCTAATTATCAGCATCAAACACCTTAAACCCTTTAAGGGTTATCATGTAAATGTCATTATCTAATGACCCAAACAAGTAGTCATTACATCGTTTATTTTTTCTAAATCGGGCAAAGAGTATCAGAATGCAATGAAGTGGATTATGAGATATCTTTGGGGCTCATCCAACTTAAACTTTGTTTCGGTAATGAGAAACTCATTCTAGTTGGATACACAAATCTAAATATGGTCGGAGATATTGTTTTAAGAATATCTTCTTTGGTTTACTTGATCCCTTTTGTAAGGGGAGTTGTGGCTTGGCAATATAGATTGCAGAAATGTGTTGTATTGTCCACTATTGAGTTTGAGTTTATTAAAATTACCAAAGCTTGCAAGGAGCAGCTTTGGATTAAGAAATTTTTGCAAGAACTCAGATTTGCTCAAGATAAGTATTAATTTGTGATAGAAGCGCTAATCATCATGATAAGAATTTGACTTTTCATACTCGATTTAAACATATCAATGTAAGTATCATTAGATACAAGAAGTTCTTGAGGCTAAGTTGTTAAAACTTGAGAAAATTCACACTAATAATAATGGTACACATATATTTGACCAAAGTCTTACAAAGAAAAAAGTTTGAAACATTTTTCTTGATTGCAGGTATGGTAAACACCCTCACATAGTGGGAGGGAGAGATTTGTTGGACTTTGGGTCCCACCATATGTAGGAAGCCTAATTGTCCATATATATGACCTATCATATATAAAAGGGGGCATCAACCTTTTATTAGATTTTTAAGTGTGTATGTGCACTCGCCACATAAGTTAAAGAAAAAAAGAGAAAAATTGGAAGAAAAAGACAGCTTTGTTCACCAAGTGCAATTTTGATCAACTATTTGATCAAGGTTTTATTTGATATCCATTTGAACTGTTTTTTGGGTAGTGGCTAGTAGACTCAAGGATCTCAATTATGTATGATGAGATTTTCATACGAGTATTGCAGATCGAGTTTTCATTTTCAAAGTTAGCCTCATTTATGGTGATATTCACTACTTTTCTCTTTATTTCATTCGAGATTACTTGTTGATAGCATTATTGGAGTTGTATGCTTTTTATCGTGGCTTTGTTTTATGACATTGTAGTAAGACTTTTGATTACAATGGAGCTTTGAGTGGATTTTTAAGTCTCGTAGTTTTTGCCTTTTTCTTTAAAAGAGTTTTCCACATAAAAATGAGTGTCTCATTTTATTTTTCTTATTTGTGGCATTGTGGTTGATTTGTGTTTATTGTTGATATATATTGTGCTATTAAGTTTGCCACAATTACCAACTCATATTTATCAAGAGAGAAAGAACATCAAGTGTGCTTCTGCACTGTTTGATGAGTTATGTTTCATCCCATCAATATGTTAGACATATTAATAAATATAAACTAATAAAAGTTAATGAATTAATGTAGATTTTTATGTGATAGACATGGAGGATGACAACTCTTTGAGTTCTTCAGACATTCTGTTAGGAAGACCATTTCTTAGCACTACTAGATGTCTGCAACGATGCACTCACTCTAGAGTTTGATGATATAATAATTAATTTTAATGTTTATGATGCAATGAAACATCTCAGTGAAGTGCCCAATGTTTGTAGTACAGATACTAGGTGTTCTTTAACTAAAAAAAATCCTTTGACTTAAATGATAAAAATGAGTTGGATTTAGTATTTTGTAGGACTATCAACAAAGAAATTTGAAACCTACTTGAAGGAAGAAAAATTATTTATAAAAATTTATTAGACCGAAACGGAGGCATTGAAGCCTCTAAAGTATTTTTGTTAAATATTTTCTACTAAGTTGCATACAAGATGGTTAAGCCCTTTTATAATTACTAAAATTTATTCTTATGTGGTAGTAGAATTTCAAAGCATAGAGACAAGTAAAAAATTCAAGGTTAATGGACAAAGGTTGAACCTTTTTATGAAGGATTCAATTACACAAGATAGAAGAAGTTACCTTAGGATATCTGGATACATAAGCAGAACTAATGGACAATATTGAGTCAATGACACTAAACAAATGTGCTTGTGGGAAGCAACCCACGAATAAGGCATTACAATGCCACATGTTTTGACCATTTCTTTCATTGTTTTAGTTTCTATTATTTTAATCAATGTTTTGGCCCTCCATGTATCTCAACGCTTCTAATCTAATGCTTCTTTCAAAAATGTCACTAAACACAAGCCCATGACATTAGCAATCATGACAGTATCCCATCATCTCGCAGGTAGTATTTCTTTATCATTCTTTACTTTTATTTTCTATAATTTTTGTAATTGTCATTACATTGGGGACAATTTGAGATTAAGCGGGGGGAATTTAATTAAATATGATAAATATATAATTTTGCCTATATTGAAGATTGATAATTAGGTTAATGAATTTTTTTTTGTTTGAGCTTAGTCACACTCAAGTCTTAATTAGATCAATGAATCAGTTCCATGCTCTTCTCAACTTATAGTAGTCCAAATTTTACCTCATTATCACCTTAAACATCTAGACATTAGGTAAATAGCCTTTCACGATTAGTCCTTGCAAAATATGCTTTAGGTTTACATAATTATATAAAGCTAAATTGAGCTTGAATTAAATGTTCTATAATTGCTAGCCTTTACTAAACCTTGTTTAGAAGCTCCATTTGCATGGTTTGAGTTTTTCACATTCATAAAAATATATATATAAAAAAATAAAAAAGGCATCATACTCTCTTAATTATTTAGATAATGAAATGTTTGGAATTTGATCGATTTTAATAACTGGGATCAGGTGTTTGAGTTGTCACCTATTTTATCATCAAAAGATAGAGTAACATTCCAAGAAATTCATTTACTCTATTGATTATAATAATTATGAACAGAATTAGTAGCCATCTAAAATCATGATCGATATATGTAGTAACTGGGGTTAAGTTTTTGGATTGCCATCTGCCTTCATGTCAAAAGATGAAGCGTCAAAAAAAGAAAATGTGAAAAAAAAGTTGTTAATGATTTTAAATTTTTCGTATTATAACATCTTGACATGTTTGGTACAATGTTGACTTTATTGAGCTTAATAATGTTCAAGCTAGAGCAATTTTATACTTAATGGGACTTGCAAATCATTGTATATATTATTAAGGAATTGGTTGTAAGATTATTGTTCTAATTATGTCTTTTTGCTTAATTTGATTAAATATTGTGGACTTAAATTAGGTGACTTTAGCATGTTTTGAGTAATTAATATACGAGATACTTGAGGATAAGCATAAACTAAATTGGGGAATTTATTAGCACGCATATTTGATATGTTTTTGGATACTAGTTGTAGTAAAATTGGGACATGAGCACTTATAATTCTAATAATTTGTGCTGATTCTTTATAGGTGCAATATATGTAGCAAGGATACTACGATTTGGAGCCAATTTGTGTGGTTGACACATGATGATAGGTGACCATACAATATGAATTCAATTAATAATTGTGGAGATTAGTTTTAGATAAAGAATTGTTATGTATTTGGGAATTTAGGTTTTCCCTTGAAGGATAAATATTATATTTAGTGGTTTTATGATTTCAGAATTTTTATTTTGTATTGCTATTATCATTTTAGAGAGGAAGGTAAGGATAGAAGTCCTTTCTATAAATGAGGAATTCAACACCTCCCAAGCGATGGGAGTTGGGAATGCTTTTATTTTAGTTAATTTTATTATTTTGGCAATTACAAAATTATGAGTAGCTAAATTTTATATCTTTTAGTCAATGGTAGATAGAAGTTTTGATTTTGTTTAGGATTGTAAGATTCAAGTGATTCATTCATTCTTATTCAATTGGTATTTACACATTCTCCTATTTATGTGATAGGTCTTTTACATTTTTTATTGTTATTTTTAATATCGTTTGCAATTGCTCCAATTGTTTAGTATTTAGAATAATAAATCGTTAGTTAGAATAACTAGATCTGTAATTGTGTTCTTGTTCTAACAATTAGTAACAAGTTAACATAATTTGATTAAAATAAGGTGTCCTAATTGTGTTGATTAGATTCATATCTATCTACTTTGTAAGGTTGTTACCATCTCTTAGGGTTATTTTGACTTGCAATGATTAATTTTCATGTTGTTCTTACACTTAATTTACAATATAAAGAATGAGTGATGGTGTAAAGTTGGTTCTTCAATTACTAGAACCAACTCATCATTGAATAAGAAGAAATAATATAATACATGAATTCCCAATACTGGGACCAATGTCACATTGAGACTGGAATTATGTTATTTTGCTTTATCTGTTTCCTTATTTATGTTTTTTTTGGGGGACTATTTTCCTTACAAATGACTTATTTGTGTCCATGATTTTGGTTACAATAGAATTTATTTCTTTTTATCTATGCGAGATTCAATTCTATTTCCTTATTTGCAAGTTTATTTTATTTTTAGATATAGGAAATTAAGCACGATAAATTTGATTCCCATAAAAAAGTATACTTCAAACACCAAGACAGTACCGGAGTCAAACCATCGATCATCATTTGCAAAAATACCTTACGTGTAAACCTTACACTATGTTAGGGAAAGGAAAGGAAAATAACATTATTTCCTTTGTTGGGATAGTTTCTTTTATTTGAGCAACTATTTCTTCTTGAGTTACTTTTTAATTTGGGGTTAAAGCTAAAGAAAAAAAATGGAATAATTTTTAAGATGCTAAATTATATTTTTATCCTATTAATTTTTTTACATGAATTATTTTACAAAAAGATATAATTTGAAAAATAATTATAATTAATCATTTCCTTAACTTTCTACCCTTTAATCGCAAATATTCCTTCACTTTATTCATTTTATTTGTCCATACAAAATAATAACCTCCTTTTTTTAACCTTCCTTTCTCTTTCTTTTTCTTTTCTTTCATTTTTTCTTCTTTTATAAATTATTTACCCAAACATAGGGCTCATTTTACACGTACCTAGCTTTCTTTGATCATTTAATCGAATAGGTAAAACTAGAGTTTATTATGACAAATTAAATTTTAACTTTTTGATATAAATTTAGAATTATATAACTTTTAAAAGAAATATATATTTTTTATTTTCACATATCATAATTGAATTATAAATATTTAAGAGGTTATAATCTAATTTTGCTATTGTGTTAAATAAATAAAATAATTTCATTTTAAAAAGGATTAAAAATAAAATTTCGAACCCCATGTGATGACATGATGGTTAAGGGTGTTCATTGTTTCAAGTATGATCTGAATTCGAGTCGAGTTTATTGTTTGGGCTTTGCTCTAATTCAAAAGAAAAAAAAATCTATTATGGGTAAGACCCCTGCATAGTACTGGGTTGATTAAGCATGAAAAAGATGTCTTAGTTTACCTACAAACATGAATGTTTACTTAGGATTTAAAAAACGCGGTTTCAGCTGAAAACACCCATGTATAACTCTACACGCATGAACAAAGGGAGTTACCTGTCTCTCTCACAAGGAAACCTTTTATATTTTGTAAAAGCTGTCAATTTGAATATATTGGGATAGACGATAGGCAGGGCGTCACAATGTAATGGCTAATCTAAGAGCTTAGCCCTCCTTTATCAACCAAATATATACATCCCAGTTTCAGACCTAGAAATTAAAATATATACTTTTATTATTATTATTATTGCAACATCTTTTTTTAAAAAGGAAATTACGATCAGAAGCGTCAAAAAGCATGTAAAACTAAAATTTCCATTTCATTGACCATGCTTTAATTTTTGAAGTGCTTAGCGTTCTCCAGAGCTGAACCATTCATAAAATTTGTAAAATAGAAGAATATATGTAATCAAGCTAGTAGAGGAAGAGCAGATTCCAGTTTTGCCGCTGAATTAGGGATTTTTTTTTTTTACTTGCAAGAAATAAGTAACCTGATATACATAGTTTTCAATTTTGTATACGAAGCTTAAACAAAGCCTCAGAGCTATCCTCATAATTTAATTATGGCTGAGGATGAGATTCAAGTCATTCAACTTTGATGATCTTTAAACATGTCGACCGTATACGTTAAGTATATATTCATACAATTCCAAATCACGATTAAACATGTGGATTTGGGTGAAGAAGCCAGTTGAATGGAAAAAAGAGGGAACTGAGCGGGCACGGGGTGCAAACAGCATGATGGAACACATGGGTCCGACACTGGAAGGGAAGGTGGGTAGGGGCCAGCGTTTTGAAGACAAAGCTGCATGGCCAAGCAGCCACTTGCATTGCATCTTCTCGAGTCTTGAGGGACATGGAGGGTCAAATTTCCCTCATCTCCGCCTGTTTAGATCATGCATGCCACGTGCTATTCACATATGGTAGGCTGCTAAGTCAATCACGGAGACCTTCATTGCCTGGTCTCTGGGTCAACAAGTTTCTGTTGTCGATGCTCTCTCTTTTAGTTCAATTTTTTGTCAGGTAGTTTCCATGGCGTGTGAATTGGGCATCTTGGCGAGAAACATGGTCCTGACCAATTCACAGCGATATAGACGCACATCCAATTAACTCTTGCATATAATCTGTCTCCGATTGGGACCCTAAACTAAAACTCTGGTGGTACTATTAGCTAGGAGGGCGAGAGAGAGTTCGGTACATAATCTAGTGATTAAAATTTTATTATACGTATTTCAAAAATGCATAAACATGGTTCAGATTGGTACAGGTTTATGTGATCATTATTTTATAATACATATGCACAACAATACATAGGACAAGAGTTCAATTTGATCCTAACATTTTGGTGACCCTCATCCTTTAAAGGTTAGATTTCAATAAGTGATAAAGAAGTAAAAGCATTGGGCTTACTTTTTTTTTTCTTTTCTCTTTTCTCAATAATTGAGACAGATAGGAAAGGATAATACTTCAAACGCAGATGTTTCAGCTCATAGTTACGACGTGAACCATATGTTCTTCCAGGATTTCGGCTAAGTTGTCTTCTTGTAGAAAGAGGCTCTTTATTATAGTGTTTAACATATGAGCAATATGGATTCTGCAAATAATATTCGTGCTGAGTTGCAAACAACTGAAAACTAGAAATGTAAAATAAATGAAGATTTATTTAAGCTCAATTCTCTCATTCTTGTACAATTATAAATATTCAACTCTTTTTGTAGTTTATTTACAACATAAAAACACTTACAAATATTCCTAATAATGAATGGATTGAGTTTTCTCGTTTTCACACCTAAAATCATAAAACAATAACCAATCTTAATATTAAATTTTTGGAGAATAATTAAAATTTTCAAAAATATATTAAAAATTTTAAACTGCGGCAACTTCCTTTTTTCTTTGGGTTCCAAGCTCCTTTTAAGGATCTGCCTCTGTCATAAAAAAATTAATTACATATATTATTAAAAAAAGATTATAGAAGTTTTTTTTTCAAAATTATTCAGATAAATACATATTTTACTTAATTGAAATGAAAAATTCATCTATGCGAAACAAGGGTAAATGGAAATCCTAAAAAAAGCTTATAAAGAAAGAGAGAGAAAACTTGGTCTTTGGTTGCTTGATAATGGCATAGAATTAGGCTTTTATCTCATGTACAAAGGATGTAACTAAAGGATCCTAAGAAGTCAGTATGGCTCTTTCCCGACCCAAAATCGTTGATAGGTACAATAGAAGCGGTCTAAGATCCAAAGATCTAAAGTGGGTAAAAATCGTGTGTCTCATTATAATTAGATGCCATACACAAATGAATATGTTGATAGGAAAATATCAGGAAAACAACTGAGTAATTTTCTATTTAATCTTTTCTACTTTGAGTGAATACACTAATGAATTTTATACCCATGTGAATGTAACTACTCCTAACCAACTAATTAACAAATTTTAACAACAGACTAACATCCTCAACCAATCTTTAAACTAACATTTAACATTCACCCAACTTCTCAACGGGTAAGACTCAAAGTAAATTTCGAAATCGAGCAAACAAAGATACAGACAATAGTTTAGTGAGAATATCTACAACTTGATCACAAGCTGAAACTTCAGCAACAACGAGAGACCTTTTAGCCACCTTTTCACGAACAAAAAATAAGTCCAGTTCAACATGTTTGAACTTGGAGTGTAAGACTGGATTAGCTGTAACAGCAACTGCACTTGAATTGTCACACCAAATTGTAGGAGAATCAGTAGAACTAATTTGTAACTCTGTTAACAGAGAGACTAACCACACAATATCACTAGAAGCTGCCGCTAGACTTTGATATTCAGCCTCTACCGTAGACCAGGACACAACTTGTTGTTTCTTAGAACACCACGAAATAGGAGTATGATCGAAATAAACACAAAACCCTGTAGTAGACTGACGATCATCAAAATCAAGACCCCAATTGGCATCAGCATATCCAACTAAAGATAGTTTGTCAGATCGTCGAAAAACCAGCCCATGAGTGATAGTACCATGCAAATATCGCAGAATACGTTTTAATGCTACCATGTGAACCGTAGTAGGTGCATGCATGAATTGACATATACGATTTACAGCATAGGCAATATCTGGTCGAGTTAGAACCACATATTAAAGAGCACCAGATAAACTTCTGTATTCAGTAGGATCAGTAAGTCGATCACCTTTATCTTTAGACAAAGTCGAGGAATTAACCATTGGTGTATGAACACTTTTTGAATTAAGCATAGAACTCCTATCAAGAAGGTCTCGAATGTATTTGCGCGGCTACCAGTGGAGGACCTATTGACCTCATTCCCTAAAAAATAGTGAAGCTCGCCCATATCCTTTAGAGAAAACTGGTTATGTAACTGTTGAACAAAACAATTAATTTCATCAATTGAACTGCCAGTAATAATAATATCATCCATATAGACCAAGATATAGATGGTTGATTTGGTTGAAACTTTAACAAACAAAGAATCATCAGCTTTAGATAAGACAAAACCAGTAGAAAGAAGAAACTGTTTCAACTTCTCAAACCAAGCACGAGGAGCTTGTCGTAATCGATACAAAGCCTTTGTTAGACGACACACCAATGATTCACCATTTGGTCCAAAATGAAAATATCCCGGAGGTTGCTGCATGAAGACTTCATCAGTCAGGTCTCCATTTAAAAAAGCATTGTTTACATCAACTTGGCGAAGTTTCCAGTCATTGGATACAACAACAGGTAAAATGGTCCGTATAGTAGCAGGTTTGACCACTGGACTAAAGGTTTCTTTGAAGTTACACCCAAGAATCTGAGAGTAACCCTTTACAACTAACCGAGCTTTTGGATGACTAACTGACCCATCAAGATTCTTTTTTATTTTGAAAATCCATTTACACCTAATTACTTTCCTACCATGAGGTATAGGAACCAGTTCCCAAGTAGAATTGGCTATTAAAGCATCAAATTCAGCTTGAACTGCGAATTTCCACTCTGCATGACCAAGAGCTTCCTTGATAGTTTGAGGTTCAAAATATACAATGTCGACTGTCAAGGCCCTAGGCTTAAAAATTCCTGCCTTAGGCCGAGTAACCATAGCATGCGTATTTACGACAGGGAGAGAGGGAATAGTCAGAGACACACTGATCTGACCAACTGAACTATCTGCTATGGATAGAACTGAGATTAATTTCAACCGAAACAGATCGATTAGAATTTGAGACAGGAGACAAATGTACAACCGGTGAAGTTGGGATAGGAGACAAATGTACAGCCGGTGACGCAACATCAGTGTTACTGAGTTCTGCCATAGACTGAATAGAAGAGGTTCGAACAACAAGAACATATGTAGAATACCTAGAAGAAGACTGAACATTGTCCAGAGCAAACAAATGAAATAGAAATCGACGTTCATCAAACACAACATGACGAGAAATAACAACCTTACCCTCTGGTGTGAGATAATGATAACCCTTATATTGAGAGCTATACCCCAAAAATGTACATGGTTGTGAACGAAAATTTAATTTATGTGACACAGACGATCGTAAATACGGAAAACAACAACAGCCAAACACCCTTCAATGATTAAACGTAGGCTCATGCCCATAAAGAATCTGATACGAAAACTGACCGTTAAGAACCGAAGTAGGCAGACGATTAATAAGATGAACAGCACTACACAACGCATATCCCCAATAATTCATAGGTATATTGGCTTGAGCCACGAGTGTAAGTCCTATTTCCACAATATGCCAGTGTTTACGCTCAGTAACCCCATTTTTTCTGAAGTATGTGGACAAGAAACCTGATGAAGAATCCCATGACTAGCTAGAACCAATGGAAAGACACGAAACTTACCGCCCCAATCACTTTGAAATTTTTTAATATTCTTCCCAAACTGCGTGACTACCATTTTTTGAAACTGAAGGAAACAGTCAAGTGCTTAAGACTTACGTTTAATCAAATAAACCAAGGTAAACCTACTACACATGTCGGCAAATGAAATATAATACATATTACACTCAAAAGAAACATGGGTTGGTCCCCACAAATCAAATACAACCAATTCAAAAAATTCCATATATTCAGTAGTAGAATGTGAAAAAGGTAATTTATGTGATTTCCCTTTCTGACAGGGAACACAAACATTGTAAATGTATTTTTTATTTGAAACAATTTGACATTTGTCAAGAACATGCTTAACAACCGTAGTAGAAGGATGACCAAGTCTTTTATTCCACAGAGTAAAAATATCATCATTAGTAAAACACTCTTGAACCCCGGTGTTGTGAATAACAAGACTAGAATCGGATGAAGCAGACGCACTAGCCAAAAATTGATAGAGACCATCACGAACTTGGCCCCACAACAAAGTTTCCTGTGTCTGAATGTCCTTAATAACACAATAAGATGGATGAAATTTGAAGAAAAAAAACATTATTGTTAGTAGCAAATTGTGACACAGACATAAGATTTTTCTGGATGCTAGCACACACAAAACCGTAGACAGATGTAATAACTTCTTTGTTGTAGGTAGAACCATATTACCAATAGATGAAATTTTAGTAGGAGTTCCATTTCCCATTACCAGAGAAGAAGTACCTGAATATGGAGTTGTCGCATTTAAACCAAAAGCATCTTGACAGACATGATGAGTGGCCCCTAAATCTGGGTACCAGGTTGAGGTCGCTACTGGTATTAGAACATAGAATCAGTGTTAGCAAAATTAGAATCATATTGGGTAGCAGTCGAAAAATCAGACGCATGAAAATCAGGAATTCGAGGCAGCCCAACACCCTGTGAGGAGTCAATATCGAGTACTCGAGCACGTGGTTTAATTTGCCACGTAACCTCAGGACCATTATTGTGTAGAGAACCATTAAAACCCACATAATTGACATTTAGCTCACTTGAACTGTTTAGTCCAAAATTCGGACCAGTATGTGCCTGCCTATTAAGTGGCCCAGTAGACTTGTTTAGCCCAAAATTCAAACCAGCATGTGCCTGCCTACTTAAATCGTTTAGCCCAACATTTGGTTCAAACTGTTGTTGGCCAATATCTCGCCCAGACTGACACCCCAAATGTCGCTCCATACTACGTCCAAAACCATGGCCCCAGTTACCCCTAAACGCAGGCTCATTCTGTGTTCTGTCATATTGACCATACAGTGGGCCATCAGAATACCTAACAAAACCTCTACCAAAATTATTAAAATCCCTAGCATTCGAAAAACCAGCCCCAAACATTGAAGACGACAACCAACCTTCCCACGGAATCGAAGCAGTCTTCAAATGCCGCTCATGTCCATCAAAAAAATTAGATCGGTTAGCAAAATTGCTAGGCAAACGTTGGCCAAAAAATCGAACCAGACTTGGTTCACTCGGACCACCGTAGTCATGGTTGAAGCGATAGAAACATCTCTATGCAATATGACCAAAACGACTACATATCTGGCACTGCATCTGAGGACGAAAACCACCACGTCCACGCGAGCCAGACGAGAAGCAACCACCATGCTCAGAGCGACGATCTGATTCAGTCACTGCTATAGCCGGAGATGCTTCAGCCACGTTCACAAGCATAGACACTTCTGTCACCACTTGTGTCTGACGACTTTCTAACTCCATCAACGCATCAACCAACTTTGGAAATGGAAAGGTCTCTGACGAAAATGATGCGAGAGTTAACATGGCATCGAACTCCGAAGAAAACTCAGATAGAATTACTTCTACTTTTTCGACCTCCGAAACGACAGAACCAGACTTCTCAAGTAGAGCACAAATATTCTGAATCTTGGCCACATATTCGGTAATATTCAACGTACCTTTCTTGAGGATATGCAACTCATATTTGACTCGAGAAATTTTAGCACCGGTGGAGGCAATAAACAGTGGATTAGTAATACTCCAGATATCACACACAGTTTTAGTGGCTGTAAAAGAATGCAATAATAGTAGGTAGCAACCAAGAGGCTAAGAGCTTATCTTGTTGAAGAAAGACGAATGCCTCTAGATTTGGAGTCAGAACACCATCCGAAGACGCAACGAACCTAGGCAGAGCAAGTAGTGTACCATCTAAAAATCCTTGCAGCTCATATCCTTTTGTGATTAATCGGATATATTGCTACCAAAGCACAAAACTCTTTTCATCTAATTTTACTATGTCGTGACGAGGGAAAGCTTGAATCAACCGTGAGCTGGAAAATGATAGGGTAGAAGGACCAACAGATATGGAATCTTGTAAATTAGCCATAGAGCAGCAGCGGATGAAGACCCCAGGAGGTTAGGCAACTGATACCATATTAGATGCCATACACAAATGAATATGTTGATAGGAAAATATTAGGAAAACAACAGAGTAATTTTCTATTCAATCTTTTCTACTTTGAGTGAATACACTGATGAATTTTATACCCATGTGAATGTAACTTCTCCTAACCAACTAATTAACAAATTTTAACAACAGACTAACAGCCTCAATCAATCTTTAAACTAACGTTTAACACTCATGATAGCATGCCTTCCGGCCTCAAGGATAAGCCATGCTCGAACAACTGTCCCTATTTCCGATGACCAGCGACAATGGTGGTGGTGAGAGGTGAGAGTTTGACTAGTGAACAAAGCGGGTGAAGTTGGAAAGTTAGGATCATCTGTGAGTTTGAATGCAGCAAGGAAAGCTCCCACGTGTAAACAAGGATGGAATTAGGTCAAACAATTGGGGTCAAATGTAAATTAAGGCCTCAATTTGTCATTATTTTATTGGCTCTCAGTAATAAATACATTGTAGAGTTCATTCTTTTTGAATTAGAAAAGTATTGTTTGTTCATTAATAGAAAGTTTGAAAGTGACGAATTTTTTAAAACTTTTACAAAGATGCTTAAGCAGCTTAAATGTTCCATCTAGGCTTGGTTATAATTGGGTCTAAGAAGTTCTAATTATAGGGTTTTTAAGGTAGTAAGAGAGAAAAAAAATCTAAATAGATAATTTAAAAAATATAAAAACTAAATGAAAAAAGGTCTTGTTCACTAACTAGGGTGAGAAATTAAAGTCATTATTTGTCATTTCCTTGTTCCCTCTCAACACCAAATACTTGTAGTGTTTGTTTTTTTTTTAATTGATTGGGAAGGATTGAAAATTAAAAGTAGAGGTATTTCTCTCCATAAAACTAAATAAACAAATGTAAGTATTCTTTAAAACGTTTTTAATAGATTAAAGATAAAATTAATTAAATTGTCGATTTTTAAATTGGATTAGCGTTTGAGTTTATAAACTACAATTAAGCCCACATAACACAAAAGAAATAATAAAACACAAAAGCTTTAACTCTCAAACTTTCACTTTTAAGTTTCCCATTTTCATTTTTTCCTTTGTCGCTCACCCCATTTGTCTTTTTTCTCATTAATCTTTTACATGTCCCCTTTTTTTTTCGTTCAATCTACGAGAAAACCACCTTTCAAAGTTTAAGGAGAGTGTTCAGTTCATCTCTGACTTTCATCTTTCTCATCAGTCTTTTTCGCTTGATAGATTCAATGTTGTAAGTATTAGGTTTTTTTTTCTAGATGTTGAGTTTGATCTGGTTATCTTGAGCATAGAAACTAAAGTGTGCGGGGACAAAAAGTAGAAAAGCTTCAAGGGATTTGGCCAAAAAACGTTTTCTTTTTGTAGTTTGGGTGAAGATATTTGATCCAAAATGTAAACAATGGATTCAACTTGTTTTTAATGACTTCATCTACTTGATGGTTCGCGATTTAATTGCAATTTACACTGATTTGCAAGTTAATTAATTCTTTCCCTTATTCCGAATTGATGTACAAATTGTTTTTTGGTCTGATTTGTCTTTTAGGCAAAAAATAAAATAGAAACAATAAATAAATAAAAGAGAGAGAGAAAAAAATTGGACTTGAATCTAATTGGAAGAAGTTTCTAAAATAAAAGTAAACAAATTTAAGTGCAAAAGAAATATAAGTTAAAAACAATAAATAAATAAATGAAAGAAGGAAGGAAAGAAAGAAATTGGGTTGTGGTAATAAATTTCAAAATTATATATATACTTTGATTTAACGTGTAATTGTATACATGAATTTTAAATTGATGTAATTATACATGTGAAACTCTAATTGTGATTCAAATGTATACTTAAAATTTTAGTTTTGATTTAATCATGCACATTTAAAGAAATAAATACATCAATTTATTTTATATTAGATAAATATAATTATTTATGTGTGCAATATATAAACATACAATGATGTTATCTCAATAATTTAGTTACAAAAATCGTATCAAATCAAAATGGCATGTATCAAATGGAACAAAATCAAAAGTCATATATACAATTGCACATTAAACCATAGTTCATGTATAACTTTGATATTTATCCAATCTAATAAGATGTAATTTTTATAATAAAAGTAAATAAATATAAGTATTTTTTGTGTCAAAAGAAATGGGGATAAATATCAAAACTATGCATGAACTTTGATTCAATGTAGTACAATGTCATAAATGAATTTTGATTTTGTACAATTTTATACATGAAATTTTTATTTGATTCAATTTTCACAAATCATTGACAACATTATCGAATTAACACAATTTTACGTTAATATATTGCATACACAAACAATTATATTAATTTAATATGAAAATAAAAGTATGTATTCATTTCTTTAAATGTGTACACTTGAATAAAAATCAAAGCTTCATGTATGTAATTGCACCAAATCAAAATTCATGTATCAAATTGAACATTAGAGCAAACTTCATGTCTATATTTGACATTTATCCCAAAGAAATATAAGTTAGAAGCAATAAATAAATAAGAAACTGGGCTTTCATCAAATTGAATCTAAAAAGTGAGTCGTGTTTTATTTGATAGCCCAATCCATGGGCAAAATACGACTATAGGCTATTTTTTTAATTAATTAGGTCTTTAGGCCAATTTTAAATTTAATTGGGGAAATAGGTCATTTTTAGTAGAAAGAAACGGAAAGTACGTCCAACAGGGCGCATTTTCCATTTCTTTCTCCAATGTTAGGACTTTTTATTTTTTTAGGGTTAGGATTTTTGTTTTATTAGGTTAAGGTTTATAGTTTTTAGGGTTTAGGGTATTTTGAAAGTGTTCAAGGTTTTTGATTAAAATGGTGGAAGTTCTTAGATAGTTTTAAAGGGTTAGGGATGTGATAATGTGCCTCAACACACATAGATTTCATATGTCATGGCGAGATAGGGCCATCACCTGGGAAACCAATCATGGGGAAATCAGTTTTTAGGGGCAACAATGCTTGATACAATAAGAGGCTGAAGTCTTGGTGGAAGTTTTAATCGGCGACTATGATGCTATCATGTGTTCGAGTATAACTGAAGGTCTGGTGACAGTTGTTATGTGGTTAAGAGTTCAAGGTTTTTTTATACCCGCAAACATTTCCCTATATATACCATACATAAAATTGATGCCACAATCATACGAAAAAACTTTGGGAACTTTCGGTGTAATCAACATAATTTTTTTCTCTATTTTCAAGCAGCTATTATCTTGAACCTTTCATTCTTGTCCGAAGGTTGACACCAATGTAGATATAAGATGGTTCTTAAGAGGAGAGCGGATGCAAAATAAAGGTCAAACTCGGGTCGACGTGACAGTGGTTGTAGTTATTAATGGGTTGTGTAATAACGACAATTGTTGTCGCCCCAGAATGAGCATCACCTTTATTGTACCACAATAGCTGCTCCTGCTTGAGAGTCTTCTTGCGTCTACAATAGTGCCGACCTTTGAATAATAAGTAAGGTTAAAGGTACTGATTGTCTAGAAATGGAGAAAAAAATTACATCGATTTTAGCGGGAAGCCCTAGAGTTTTTTCGTATGAATATGCCATCAGATTTTTGTATGATATTTATAAGGCATCATTTTCAGGTATTCGAAAAGATTGAGCTCGTGATCGCGTAACGACTGTCAACTAGCTCCCTCGTAATACCCTGATCCATTACCGCATAACGACCGTCGATTGAGACCTTCACGCTGACTTTCACCCTTGATCATAGAAAGTAAAAGCACCCCATAATCAATTTCCCTAGGATAGGTTTAAGAGGAAATGTTCCCATTTGGCATGATATATGAAATGTGTACAGCTCAGAGCTATATTGCATCACCAACGACTCAATAATACCTCAAACGTAAACCAAATATTTTTAACGATCAAAATTTTTAGCACCGAGAATAGTAGAGAAATGAAGAGGATTGGAGAGAAAATATATGATTGAGGGATGATGAAGCTTAGTGTGTGTGAGCTATTTTGTAGCAGTAAGGAAAGGTCTGTTGAGAAAAATGGTTCGCAATGTATCCTACAATCCCACGTCTCGATGCGTTCCCCATGCCACAACACCCAGTCGTTGTTGTCCTTCCCTTACATGTCTACCTTATATAGTTCCTTCAGGTCTTATGGTGGCGGCAAAATTTTTTGCATCTACCCGAACTGTCGCAACACCTGGTTTGATTTGTGCATTTCCATCGTCGTGTACACTACCAACGACACCTTGGCATCCCATATTTGTCGATTGTCTAACACTTCTAGCATGATGAAAGATATGATATCGATGTCGGCGTACAACATCCATTCAAAATGAAAAGCAAAATAGTAAATATCATTATATATGGATTTTTTCACGAATCATTACGTAATTAATATAAGATTGAAACGAGTATGGGAACATGTATGGTTTAGTTACCTTGGGATGTAGAAACGATAGTCGTCACTAGGCCCACAACTGCAACAAAAGTACCATCGATCGATGTCGCACTTGGTTCGGTGGCTCGACACATCTCCTGGTAAAACATGGACAATACAACAGATCCCAAACTTAGTTTTCTGTACTCATTGAAGTCTACAAGATATAGTAACCACCTTACATGCACCAAATTTCTAGATTTGTTAAGCATTAAAATGCTCAAATTAACCTCATGATGTATGTTCGAGCGTATTGTTCTACGACCTCCTATGTTTGGTCTTTAGAGAGCTCATTGAAATTATCGTTGAACTAGTTCATAGATATCCAACCACCTTCAAACTTCCAATAGTGCTTCGTGGAAGCCCACCTTACCTGAAATAATCCCTGATCCTATGATGACTGGCCCATCCACTAATAGACTAAGTTGTAACGCTATGCTTTCGAGTGTGATTGTTCACTCACCGTATGCAACATGAAAAATGTGTGTTTCAGGCCTTCATCTTTCCAACAACGCACTGATTGGTGCCAAATTTAGTTTGCAGCCCCCGAACATGTGAGACGCATGTAAGAATCCAGTCGCTTGCAAGTGTCCACAAATTTCAAGGATCGTAGGTTTTCCCATTTTATGAATGAAACCCTCCAGAACATGACCATTTGCCTATTTACACAATAAAAATAATTTCAAATTTTAAAAAATAAATTTAACATTATTGAAATTAAAAAAAATTAAAATTTCATCTTACCATTACTACTTGGGCGGCAAAAATATGCTTGTTGTTGAAGTGGATTAGACAGGCGACCATTCATGAAAAATCAATTTTTAAGAAACAAAATACGAGGTAATTAATAAAATATCATTTTTAAAAGAAAATATCAAACATAATCAAAATGAGAGAGTTGAGAGACTTGAGAGGGTTTGAGAGAGTTGGGAGAAGCATGTGAATGAAAAAAATGAAATTTGGGGCGTATTTATAGGGTGAAAAAATTACCGTTGTAAGTTTAGTTTTTTTTACAGTTGGCGTGACAACGTTAAAAAAGTCGCTGCTTTTTAACTGTTGAGGGAAAACGCGTCCAACTAGGCGCACCTTCCTGATACCTGTGCAGAAAGCTCGCCCAGCTGGATGCACTTTCCATTAAAATTGACTTATTTCATTAAATAATTTTAAAACAGGCCTAAAGACCTAATTAATTAAAAAAACAACTTATAGGCCTTATTTTGCCCAATCCATGCTTAAAATTACAATTTAATAGGGAACCAAATTTACATTTATAAATTTAATTATTTGGGGATACATGTTTAAATTTTTAAAATTATATATGTAACAACCCATTTTCGGTGGTGTTGGGAACAGTGATTTCGAAATTACGATCTCGATGAGTGAGTCATTATTTTAATATTTATTTAATATTTATAAAGCTATGTTTGAGTCATGTTAAAATTGAGTTAAAAATTTTTAATGTTTAGTTAATTTAGAAAAAAAAAGACTAAATTGTAAAGGTTGCAAAAGTGTATTTTTATTAGTTAAAGGAGTTAAATGTTCATGGAAATGTATTTAATGGATCTAGTTTGTAATTATACCATATTTAATGTTAGTGGATAAATATGGGCATGTGTTAGGTAATTTATAAGCTTAAATAAAAGGGTAAAATAGTAATTTAAATAAATGCATAAATAAGTAAAAAAAAATTGCTATCATCTTTTCCATTTGCTTTGTTCTTGGCGAAACAACATTTTAGAGTGGAAGAAAATTTTGGTCAAGCTTCCTTTGATGTATGGTGAGATTTTAAGTCCTGTTTTTAGTAATTTTTATGTTTTTAAGGTCGTTTTAACTTAAACTAGCTAGTCCGGGGTTTAATTTGTAATGTTGTTAAAATTTTAGGGTCTTTCCATGAATGAATTAGTAGTGTTTGTGAATTTATTTGATATATTATTAAGTATAATTGTTAATTAGACATATTTTGTTAAGTAATTTTTGATGAATTTAAAGTTTAAGGGCTTAATGGAGAAAATAGCAAAATGCATGGTTAATGTTGTGAAAAAGTGAAAGACAGGGGCTCGTTGGGATCTTTGGAATAATCAAATATTATGACATTCTATTTATTATGGTTAAATTTTAAATTTTGAGTTTAGGGACTAAATTGCACAAAGGGTAAAATATTAGGGGTAGTTTTGTAATTTCACATTAAAATGAAATACGAACTAGAATTAATGATGTTAGACCATTTGAAATGTTTAATTGAATGAAATTATTATTTAGATTAAGAAAAGAATCAACCAGACCTAGGTCGAGGAAAAGCTAAAGTGATGGATTAGCCATCGATCTTGCTTTTACAACTATTTTGTCAACCAGGCTTCATGCCAGTGTTTAGATTCAGGCTTTGTGCCTAGTAGGTTTCGTGCTAGTGTAATGAATCGGTCCTTGTGCCTAGTAGGCTTTGGGCCGGTGTATTGAACTAGGTAACTTATACCGCAAATGATATTATAAGTATCCGATGCTATGTTATTAAGTTTAAGGGTACATGACGGTTACTAATAAGGTATGAATACTAATTAAATGTTGAATATGATCTCATGAAACGGTATTTTGATACGTATAAGTTTGTAGAAAAGATTATTATCCAAACATTGAGTAAGATGGATGTATGTCATTAGTCTCGTAATTCATGTTATGTTCCCTTAATGTAATATTCAAGTTGTCTTCTAATGATGTAAATTGTGGTGCATAGGAAAGTTTAATGTTTGAAGGACATAATAAACATGGTTAAATGGATTATTAATTAAGTTTGGTAAGTTGAAGTTACATTATATGTACTTACTAAGCATTAGTTGCTTACATGTTTGTTTCTTTGATTTTGTAGATCATCGGAAGCTCGACAGGTTGGGAATCTTGTCAGAGCTCTATCACACTATTCATCGACCATTTTGGTAGTTTTTGAATGCCTTGGATATGGTTATAAATAGCATGTCTAAAGCTTATATGTCATAGGTGTTATGAAATGTTATTTGGTCCACTTGGTATAGTCATGACTTTTGGGGTTATGTTTTGTGTGGACTTGTAATGCTTAGTAAATATGTGTATTTTGGTCATTTTGAGCTATATGTAATTATATGACTTTAGATATGTATATATATGTGATTGAAATGGTTGACATGTTTGTGGTTCTAGTGATGTAAGTTTAGGTTATGGTATGATTTTGAATTGATATGAATTGATGTGTCTTTGAATGGCATATTGGTTAAAAGCTATAGGTTGATTGATTTGGTATGTTTGAGTGTGTTTAAAGAGTGTTTTGGTCATTTGAATGATTACGTAAATCGTGTATCTAGTTGAGCAAGGATAAGTGTTGAAATGGCTTGTATTAGGGGCTAAATTTGGAGCACACAGCCTGCGACGACCTTATTTCGAATACACATGGGTGGACACACGGGCTTGGACACGGTCGTGTGTCCTTACTTTGAATGTTCACATGGTCTAGGCTATGTCACACGACCTAGACATACAACTGTGCGACCCATGTTTTCCAATTTTTGATATTTTTCCAGAATTTTCTAATTTGCTTCAATTTGATCCCTAATTGTTTTCAAATTATTTTAAGGACCAATAACTCGATTTAAGAAACAAATATCCATGTTTGCCATGATTGTAATGTATTAGTTGTGTTAATATTAAATTGTATTATTGTACTGTTTTGAAGTTAAAGGTTCTGTTTCGTACAATAATGCTCTGTAACCCTTATCCGGCAATGAAAACGGGTTAAGAGTGTTACAATATAATACATATTAAAGGGAATAAAAAATGTAGAGGAGACTCCCATTTAGTTCCATCCTAGGGTCTACAGGAGCTTGGTATGATTAGTAGGAGGGAGAAAATTGAGGATTGAGAAATATTTGGGATGGTGAGAGAAGAAATGAAATGAGACACATGATTTTGATTTTAAAAAAATATTTTTTAGTAATTTTTATAAACTTTTTTTTATAATTTTATAATTTTTGTTGTAGTTTATATATTTTTCATTTTTTTAAATATTAAAATTGTTGACACCATTTCTTTGACAAAATGGGGTCGACTTGGGTTTTGAAAAACGAAAATGAAAACGGGAGTCGCCACCTATCTTTTTTTGATGAGGTGTGATTGGGTCACCTCAAAAAGTGGTTGTTTTTAATAAATAATTTAATTTTATTAAAACAACGGTTTTGGTCTACGAAATTTAAAAAAATGGATTCGAGAGTCGGTTAAGTATGAGGAAGGATTAACACCCTCGTAACGCCCAAAAATTGGTACCTAGTTGATTAGTTAATGTCTTAATGTCGAAAATAAAAATTTTGAGGAATTTTAAAGATACGATCCTTGTATAAAAAAAACTTGTATAAATTTAGGAAAAGAAGCATATTTTCACGTTATTCGAGAAGAAAGATCACGTCATGTAAGTTAGGACGCAATTTCTAAAATTCCCGATACGAGAATGAATGCCAAAAGAAAATATTTATTTTGAAAGAGTTCGATTATCTCGAGTTTAAAAAAAGGTCATGTCCCTTGAGTTAGAACACGATCTTTTGTTAATTCCCGAGAACATTTAAAAATTTTGTTTGAAATGATTCCTGTATTTGAATTTGTCGTGAAGATTGAAACCCCGTAAGTTAGGGCACGATCTTCTCGAATTTCAAAATACAAAATTTTGTTTATTTTAAAACCATATTAAATACAATTAACTTAACATAAAATGGTAGGAATAAACACAATATTAACTTAAATAACAAAATGATGATGATAATACAAGCACAAATAATATAAGCAATAATCAAAAAGAAATAAATACATAAAATAAAAAAACAAGTATATGAAATAATAAATAAATAAATAAAACTAAGGCATTTCCTAAAAATAATAACGAACAGATGAATAAATAAATAAATAAATATCAAATAGAACGACAAAATATTTACGTATGCATATTAGTATATTATAAATTATAAAAATGCGTGAGTTTACACACATGTATATATAAGAACGAATATACATATCTATGTATATAAATTATAAAGCGTAAAAAGACATAAGTATGTATGTATCTAAAACATGTAGGTATATATAAAAATTATATAAAAATATGAAAAAAACATATAAGCATATGTATTTATGAAAATAAAAAATAAAAAAATATGTATATATATAAAGTATAAAATACAAATAATATATATAAGCAGGCATACATATTTATAAATAAACTTAAAAAAATATGTGCGTACTCATATTATAAAAATTGTATGTATATGTGTAAAAATTTTGAGATGTATATATAAATATATATGCATATATACAAATTATAAAGTAGATAGAAATGTACTCATTTAATGAATATGAAGTATGTATATGTAGATAAATTACAAAGTATATAAAAAATATAAGTACGTGCATATATAAAAATTAAAAATGTATATATATAGGTTAGTATGTATATATACGTATATATATAACAAAATCTAAAAACGGTATAAGTGGGTAAATAATAGTAATAATAAGGAGATTAAAAGATATTTAAGCTTAGATAAACAAATAAAAATAGAAATATGATAATAATAACAATGTAAAAATCATAGCATAATATAATAATATAATAGTGAGAAATAAATAAATAAATTAAAAACTGAATTAATTAATAAAATAGCAAAATAACAAAAAAAAGGACTAATTTGAATTTTAAGACAAAGATTTGGGACAAAATCGAAGGTAGGATAAAAGGGGAGGACCAATTGGGCAAAATGAACAAGTTCGGAAACGTGTCCACCTTTCAGCGCGCTGATGGGTCAGAGATCTGATCGAAAAGTAAGCAAAATTCTGGGAGCAAATTTCAAAAAAAGGTTAAAAATAAGCAACAGGACCAAATCAAAATAAATTGAAAATGCGGAAGGACTTGTGTCAAAAATAACCCACCCGCACAAAAACACGCGGACCCTGGGTTGCAGGTTGGGTCGACGCGCGGGTAGGAGGGGAAAAACGGCGCCGTTTTGAAATGGTTATTTAAACCAAATTTTTTTTAGCTTCATTTTTTGTCTTAACTTAAAAAAAATAAAGTAAAATCATCTCCCCCCTCTTTCAATGTTTCCAGAAATCGGTCATGGCCTACGCCGGCAAACGGCCGTTCTGAGGCCGAGGCTCCGTCACGGGCGGTGGTCGGAGAGAGAAAAAGATAGGTTTTTAACCCCGTTCTCGATCCCCACCTTAAAACCCGATTCTTTGGACCCAACAAGCCGAAAAAGGAGGGACCTTTCGTACCCTTTTCGGTCTGAATCCAATACCGGAAAGAGTTTCCGGCGACGGGCTTCCGAAACCGATAGGTACTCTCCCCTTCTCTTTTCCGTTTTTCGTTTTTTAGTTTAAAAAGAGTAGTAAAAAAGAACAAACAACGAAAATAAAAAAAAAAGAAAGAAAGAAACGCAAGAACAGAAAAAAAAAGAACAATGGTGTCAACCTTTTTTCTCTTTAAGCTTTTTTTGATTTGCTTGTTATTAACTAGTTCTGTGTAAAAAAATAATACAAAGGTATTGTTTGGCTTTTATAGCCTATCTATTTCTGTTTTTCTTTTCTATTTCTTTGCTGCTCTTGGCGTGTTTTTTCCATTTTGCAGGTGATTAACCGAGTTGGTGGCGGTGGGTGGTGGCAGCGACGCACAGAGGGCAGGTAACCAGACTGACGGCAGAAGACCTAGGGCTAAGGTTTTTTCTCTTCTTTTTTTATTTGGTGTTGGGCTGTTTGGGTTTTTTGTTTGGGTTATTTTTTTGGTTTCTGCTTGTTGGGCCCGGGCATAAATTGGGCTGTACAGCTGCCCCACTTTGCTCGTTGTCGTGTAACGAGAACAGAGCAAAGACTAAGAAAGACCAATTTTGCCTGGTCTCACCGAGTCTTAACTTCTTGGTGCCTTTCTTCTTCAAGTAGCCTCATTCCCCTCCACTGGGTCTTGTTGCTTTGATCGACTCCACTGCCTCTTGTCGCTTCGATCCACTTTATTGCAACCTCTGAGAGATTCGACTTGTAGCTTCAATCCACTCTGCTACAACTTTAGGGGGACGAGATTCGTGGTTTTAATCCACTTCACTGCAACTCCAAGAAGATAAGACTAGATGCGATCTGCTTTCTACAATCTGCTCAACTACAACTTTAGGGAGTTAAGACTTGTTATGGTAAATTTAATCCAACCTATTGCGTCTTCAGAGGTATAGGATTCATCATCTTAACCCGCTCCACTGCAACTTCAAGTAGATAGGACTTGTCGTGATAAATTTAATCTGACCTACTACAACTTTAGAGGTATAGGATTTTTCGTTTTAATCCACTCCACTGCAACTTCAGGGAAGTTGGACTAGTAGCTTCAGTCTGCTCCACTGTAACTTCAGAGGGATAAGGTTTGTGGCTCCGATAAAGTCTGATGTGATTGTTCTACTGCAACTTCAGAGAGATAAGATCCATCATTTTGACCCACTCCACTGCAACTTTAAGGAGATAGGACTCATATCTTTAACTTGCCCCTCTGCAACTTCAAGGGGATAAGGTTTGACTTCAACATTCTTTACTACATCTTCAGAGACATCAGGTTTGTGACTTTGCTAATCTGTTCTCTGGGGAACATGACCTGCAGAATCCATTTTATGGACCTATTTATGTCTAGTATTTAAGATGTCATGATCAAGATGAATCAAATACTCCTAACTAGATGTGTATGGATTGTATGTGCATGAATGTAGAATGATCCCTTTTTAATGCTAGGGTTGTCATTACTCATCATTCATCAAGGTTTTAGTCACTGATGTCTTCTTGTTCAGCTAGCATCTTCAACAGACAAAGCCAAGGAAATACTCGCAACTTAAACTAATCTTTCTCAAATGTTTTCAACCTTTAGGTTTGATTAGTTCTAAACAATAGTCTTGTTTCAGGTCCTCGTACTATTCAGAAGCTTTCAGAGTAATATGCAGAACTCCTTTTGCTATTATCAATCCCTTAATATTTATTTCAATGAAAAATGCTTGAAAAAAGATTATCGCAATGGACAAGATAGAATTTTATTGAGAATAAAGCTCGAAGTGAATAAATTAATTAGAAAATTTTGCTAAGATAAGAACTGGATACGATGAAACAATTATCACAATAAATAAGATGAAATTTTATTGAGAGCAAAGCTCGAAATAAATTATCAAGATAGAAAATTTTGCTAAGATAAGAAATGAACGAGATGAAAATAGGTGCCTCAGATATCGTAGCATGAGCTTCCCCGTACAAACTCTTTGAGGATTCTTTTGAACTTGATATGTGCTCAGAAATCCTAGGAGACTGTGTAAATGTCCCAAGCTGTAGCGCCTCTCTTTTTTGCTAATTTGGAGAGAAAAAAATTACCACATGCCCCCCTTTTGATCAAAATTTCAACTGCCCATTCTTGGGTTTTCAATTCAAAACCCCTTTGGTCTCAAGGCGCCCTTTGCGGGTTTTCGCCTTAGCCTCTCCCTTTTTTTTGACTTAAAGCGCCCTTTGCGAGTTTTCACTTTGGTCATCTTTCTTCAAGTGAAGTATTTCTTGACTGAATCTGAGTTCACAGGATTAGGCAAGTTATTGTCATCCATCTCGGTCAAAATCAATGCTCCTCTAGAAAAAGCTTTCTTTACCACATAAGGTCCTTCCCAATTTGGCATCCACTTTCCTCTAAAGTCTTTTTGTATGGGGAGGATTTTTTTCAGTACCAAGTCTCCTTCGTGGAATTCTCTAGGACGAACCTTTTTGTTGTAAGCCCGTATCATTATCTTTTGGTACATTTGACCATGACGTATAGCTCGTAACATTTTTTCTTCAATCAAATTCAGTTGATCATATCGAGATTGAATCCATTCCGCTTCATCTAGTTTCAGTTCTGATAAAACTCGGAGGGAAGGAATCCCTACTTCAATGGGCAAAACTGCCTCCATTCCATAAACCAATGAGAAAGGTGTTTCCCCGGTAGAGGTTTTGATAGACGTTCGATAGGCAAAAAGGGCAAATGGTAGCTTCTCGTGCCAATCCTTATAAGTCTTAGTCATTTTCCCTACGATCTTCTTGATGTTCTTATTGGCCGCTTCTACTGCGCCATTCATTTTTGGCCGATACGGCGATGAGTTATGGTGCTTGATCTTGAATTGATTACAGACCTCCGCTATCGTGCTGTTGTTCAAGTTCAATACATTATCGGAAATAATCCTTTCTGGCATCTCATACCGATATATGATCTCTTTTTTTAGGAATCTGCTGACTGCTGACTTTGTAACATTGGCGTGAGAAGTATCCTCTAACCACTTAGTAAAGTAATCAATAGCGATGAATATGAACCGATGCCCATTTGAAGCTTTTGGCGAGATCGGCCCAATTACATCCATGCCCCACATAGAGAAAGGTCACGGAGATGTCATAACATGGAGAAGTGAAGGGGCCACGTGAATCTTGTCTCCATAAATTTGACACTTATGACATTTCTTGGCATGTTTGATGCAATCCCCTTCCATGGTGGACCAATAATTTCCGAATCTCATGATTTGCCTGGCCATTGTGAAGCCATAAGTATGTCTTCCACAAACTCCTTCATGCACCTCTTCCAAGATTTGCTTGGCCTCCACAGCTTCTACGCATCTTAGCAGCACCTGATCTTTTCCTCTTCGATACAAGATCTCTCCATCTAAGACATAATCGTTGGCCAACCTTCTCAATGTTCTTTTTCATTTTCAATTGTTTGGCCAAGATACTCACGATTCTTTACATATCGCAATATGTCGTGATACTAGGGGTCATCATCCTTCTCTTCTTCATCATCAATGTTGTAACAATGGGCTGGAAACTCATAAATACTCATTTGGATAGGCTTCACATCCTCTTGTTTATTCACCTTGATCATGGAGACTAATGTAGCCAGTGCGTCGGCCATCTGATTTTCATCCTGTGGGAGATAACAGAAGGTAATGTTGTCAAACTCCTCAATTAATTCCAGGACCAGCTTTCGATAACTAATCAACTTGGAATCTCTTGTCTCCCATTCGCCTTTGAGTTGTTATATTACCAATGCAGAATCCCCATACACCTCTAACACTTTGATTTTACGTTCAATAGCTGCACGAATTCCCATAATGCACGCTTCATACTCCGCCATGTTATTTGTTCAATTGAAATCTAATTTGCTAGTGAATGGGTAATTATCACCATCGGGAGATACCAAGACTGCCCAAATCCTATTACCCACAGCATTCGAGGCTCCATCAAAGTTCAACTTCCAAGGACTATCCTCTTGAAACTCTCTTTTTACAGTTGCAACATATATCAAATCCTCATTCGAGAAGTCAAAGTTTAGTGGCTCGTAATCTTTCAGCGCTCTACTAGCTAAAAAGTCCGCTATTGCACTCTATTTTACTGCCTTCTGGTTCACATAGACTATATCAAATTCAGACAGTAGAATTTGCCCCCGGGCCATTCTTCCATTCAACGCAGTTGACTCCATCATGTATTTCAGAGGGTTCAATTTAGAGATTAACCAGGTTGTATGGTACAACATGTATTGTCTCAATCTCCAAGTTGTCCAAATCAGGGTGTAACATAGCTTCTCAATTGGTGAATACCTTGTCTCGCATTCAGTGAACTTCTTACTGAGATAGTAGATTGCTCTTTCTTTTCGTCCAGACTCATCATGTTGGCCAAGCATGCATCTCATGGAATTTTCAAATATTGCCAAGTATAGTATTAGTGGCTTGTCTGGAAAGGGTGTTATTAGCACTGGGGCGTTGGACAAGTAATGTTTGACTTTTTCAAAAGTTTTCTGACACTCCTCATCCTATACACCTAGATTGTATTTCTTAAAGAGACAAAATATGGAGTCACATTTCTCGATTAACTGTGAAATGAACCGAGCGATGTAGTTTAGTCTCCCTAGAAAACCTCAAACTTCTTTTTGAGTACGCGATGGAGGTAGTTCTCGTATTGCTTTTACTTTGTCTAGATCAATCTCAATTCATCTCTCACTGACCACGAACCCCAGCAGTTTTCCTGATCTGGCCCCGAAGGTGAACTTCGCTGGATTTAGCTTTAGCTGGAATTTTCTTAATCTTACGAACAATTTTCTAAGGACTTGCACATGCTCTCCTTCTATTCTAGACTTTACAATCATGTCATCAACATAGACTTCAATCTCTTTATGCATCATGTCATGGAACAAGGTTACCATGGCCCTCTGATACGTTGCCCCTGTATTTTTTAGTTCAAACGGCATCACTTTGTAGTAAAATGTCCCCCATATTGTTACGAAGGTAGTCTTCTCCATGTCTCCAGGATGCATCCTAATTTGGTTGTACCTGGAGAAACCATCCATGAAAGAGAACAGTGAGTAACTGGTTGTGGTGTCCACTAAGGTATCAATATGGGGTAATGGGAAATTATTTTTGGGACTGGCTTTGTTCAGATCTCTGTAGGCTACACACATTCGCACTTTCCCATCCTTCTTAGGAACAGAGACTATGTTGGCTACCCATTCTGAATACTTGACCACATGTAAAAAACCAGCATCGAACTGCTTCTTAACTTCTTCTTTTATTTTCAATAAGACATCAGGTCTCATTCTTCGGAGTTTTTGCTGCACTGGTTTACACTCTTTCTTTATGGGGAGTCGGTGTACCACTATATCAGTGTTTAACCCGGGTATGTCTTGATAAGACCATCCAAAAACATCCTTGAATTCTTGGAGCAACTCAATGAGATCTCGTTTAGTATCTGCGTTAATGCAAGCTCCAATTTTCACTTCTTTTCCCTCCCCTAAACTCACAACTTCTATCGGCTCCTTATAAGGTAGAATCTATTTTTCTTCTTGTTCTACCATTCTTAACAAATCAGGAGATAAATTATAGCCTCGATCATTTTCAAAGTCCTGAGAATCCTCTGTACACATGTCTTGCTCTAAAGGAGACTCTGAGTTAGTAGCAGTGTTGCTCATATCATTAATATCTGGTAACCTGTTATTGGGACGAAGGGAAATTCAAAGAAAATAATCTAAGAATAATTATATGCCCAGTATGTTTATGAATGGAATGGAAAGAATAAAAGAATATTTGCTCAAAATGAGTCTGAATGATATATTTCATTGAAATAAGATTTTAGACATATGCCTTTTACAAAAGATTCTTGTTGCTCCCAGGCTCAGAGCAACAAGTGTGTTCTGAATATTACTCTGAATCGACTTTAAAAGTTACAGGAATCTCTTCGGCAGTCCAATTATTTAGAACACTTCCCGGTTCATAAGGACGGATGCCTGATGAATTTTCCTCTCCAAGCTCTTCCTCATATATAGCATTGATGCTTAGATTCCCAAACGTTTCTTCTGTTATTCCCTTCTTCGACGTCCTCTGCTCAGAATAAATGGTTCCCCCTGATACAAAAGTTCTGGATATATGAGGGAATACCATAGGCTCCCATTTAATCTCTTCTCCATCAAAATGCGCTCTTCTCATTTCCCACTTTTTCTCCAATTATTTCTTCTTCTGCTTTGCATCTGGCTTATATCCTAAGCCAAAGCGGTCTTGTTTGTCCATTAATCCTTGTTTGTCCATTAATCCGGGTATCTCCGCCCTCTCCTGAAGGTATTTCCCAAGTCCTTTTCCAACCCTTTTTCAACTATCATTTGTAAGCTCATCCTTGTTGTTTTGGATATTCTAGGTGTGGGGATCTTGTTCCCTTCAACAATGAAGGTTGCGTTTACAAATTCCAAAGATCGAAATGAACATTTAATCGCTTCTTCTTCTGTCCCTATATAAGGTGTGTCACTAGTTACTGCCGCAATGATATCTTCCTCTACATTAATCGTCACCAGTCGACCCTCTGTTACCAACTTCAACTTTTGGTGAAGTGATGAAGGTACTCCTCCTACCGAATGAATCCAAGGACTTCCTAGCAAACAATTGTAAGAAGGCTTGATGTCCATTACCAAGAAATCTACCTCGTATGTGCTTGGGCTGATTAAGAGGGGTATTTCAATCTTTCCCATTATTCTTCTTTCAGTACCATCGAACGCTCTCACTACGTTTTGGTACGCTTTCATATGCAAGCTATCCACGATAACCTATTTAGGGTGGATAAGGGTAAGACGTTTAGGGCTGATCTATTATCAACTAATACCCCTAGCAACGTATACTTCTTGCAGTGGGTTGTGATGTGCAGAGCTTTGGTCAATCCCCTACCTCCCAGTGGTATTTCATTGTCGTTAAAGAAAATGAAGTTATCAGTGCTTATGTTACCAATCAGACGGTCTAACTTGTTCACAGAGATGTCATTAGCGATGTAATTTTCATTTAATACATTCATTAACGCGCTACGATATGCCTCCGAGCTTAAAAGTAATGTTAGTACTGAGATACGAGTTGGTTGTTTATGTAACTGCTTTACGACGCTGTATTCGCTATGTTTTAAGAATTTAAAAAACTTCCTAGCTTCAATCTCTGTTACTAGCTCGTTAACAGGTGATTCCAGTCGGACTGTCTTTTTCTTCTTCTGTTCGACCACTAAGGCTTTTCCTTTTGCAGGCTCCGTTTTTGAAATTGCTGGATCATAACGGTTTCCACTTCGTATGTAGAAGCCATCATTATTGCTCTCCTTTGAAGCATTTATCGGTTTTCTCTCTCCCGGAATTGTCACATTACAGTCATAATTCCAAAGAACCCTTTTGTTATCCCTATAGGAAAAGGGTACCGGTTTTTAGATTATGACTTTCGATGGTATCTGTATCCCTGTTTCATTACTCCTTGGCCGTGAAATAATTACTACTGGGTGATTGACCTTCTGGAATCTTTCAATGGGTCCCTCTTCTGAGGCGCAGACCTCTCTTTCTTCAAATCCCTCGAATTCTTCATAAAACTCTATCTCTTTATTGTCTATCAGATTTTGTACCATAGTACTGAACTTTGCACATGCCTAGATATTATGACCCTCTTTGGCATGAAACTCACAATAGTTTTCTGCCCTTTTAGGCCTTTCGTCCGAATTTCGTGTGATTAGACCTCTATATACCATTTATTCCCAAACACAATTCATTGGGGTTCTTACCTCCATCACATCTGCCTTAATTCTCTTACTTCCACCCTCGGCTGTTGCATTTACCCCTTTATCCGTGTGATCGGGCAACGGATTTCCCGCTACGTTTGGTCCGGATGGGTCATTTAACTTTACAACACCTATTTTGATGAGTCTTTCAACCATTTTCTTGAACGCAGTACAATTCTCAATCGAGTGCCCCGTTATCCCTGCATGATATTCACATTGAGCGTTTGTGTCATACCACTTAGGGAATGAGGGTTGCATGGGTTTTAGATAAAATGGGCTACCACATGTGCATTAAAAATATTTTGATACAACTCTCCATAAGTTATCGGAATAGGTGTAAACTGGGGTCTTTCTATCCTCGAATTGGTTTCCTGCCTCGGAGGACTCTGATGACTGGTAGCTACCGTCTTTGGCGAGCCAACAGTGATTGGCTTTGAATATCCCTTGTTGTATGTACTCACATTATTTATCTCGCCTTCTTTCTTCCTCGAGGCCGATCTCTTAAAGTTTTCCCCCGCATCTATTCTACCATTTCTCACCGTATTTTCAATCATTTCACTGGTCATCACTATATCTGAGAAGCTCTTAGTGGCACTTCCCAACATATGGGTGATGAACGGGGCCTTTAAAGTATTGATGAAAAGTATTATGGTTTCTTTTTCCAAAAGAGGCGGCTGGACTTGAATTGCCACTTCTCTCCATCTCTGAGCGTACTGCCTGAAGCTTTCATTCTGTTTCTTCTCCATGTTTTGTAGCGTGATTCTATCGGGCGTCATGTCCGTTATATGGCTATATTGTCTCATAAAGGCTTGTGCCAAATCTTTCCATGAGCCAATTTGGGCACGACTCAGCTAGTTGTACCATTTAGCCGCAGCTCCGATTAAACTATCCTGAAAATAGTGAATTAACAATTGATCATTGTCGATATATCCTGTCATCCTCTGACAGAACATAGTGATATGGGCTTCAGGATAGCTAGTCCCGTTATACTTCTCAACTTCGGGCATTTTAAACTTAGGCGAGAGAACTAAGTTAGGGACCAAACTCAGGTCTTTGGCATCTATCTTGCAATGGTAATCGACATTTTCCATTGCTCTGAACTTTCCTCTAGCCACTTACACCTATCTTCAAGTTGCTTCGGTAAATCCACTTTTTCCTTTTCTACTTCCGCTACATCGTCTAGATCAGGAATGACAGGGTTGGTCGGATTATCTCCCAGATTAGAACCCGAGCCTATTTGAAAATTCATAGGTACTGCGGCACCAGCTTGGTATTGAGGCTTAATAGTGATAGTTACTCTCTGCGGACACATATCTGGTTGTGCCTGGGTACACATTAAAGTGAAACCTGGAGGATAAACGGGATCTTCATGACCAACTCCAGAATCAATTACTGGGTTTTTTACTTTATCGTTCGTTCCAGCCAATATCTGCGATAGTTGATTCATCAATACTTGTTGGGATTCTAGCATGTCTTGTTGGATTGATTTTATCCAGTCGTTCTTGCATTCAATCTTGCATTTCCCTTTGCAATTGCTCCAACTTTTCTAACCTCTGATCCATTGTTTTTGTTTGACGACGAGTACCGTAGTGATATTTGATTGATAGGTTTTTGTCGGTTTCCAGGGTAACTGTCATATTTTAAATTATTAGGGTCATTTTATGAAACTTGATGCATATGATGTAATGTAAATGCATGATATGAATGCAAACAAAAGAGGCACTGATTCTGATTCAATTTCATTAGAAAACTTTACTAGAGAAGAAATTTCTTTGCGTAAAATAGATTACATATACGGCTTTGCCCTTATACTCAAAGCCTTAACATTTCTAAGAAGCCAAGCTAATTCTCGGCCTCGGTCTGATTCTGACTCATACTTTAGACTTAATACATCGGCCTGAACTGCCAGGGTTTGTAGGTGATCGGCTACTTCGCGTACTTGGGCCACCGCTTCGCCCATAATATAGTCTCTTTCTCTAATCTGGTCTTGAGACCGATGGAGCTGCTCCTGCCACTGTTCATTACCCCTCTCAAGAAGCTCTATTCGGAGTTTATTATTTTTCAACGCGTCCCCGAGCTTTCCCACCTTTCCTCTCAATTCCTCAATTTTTGTTAAGCTTGCTTTTAACTCAACCGCTGAATTACGACTACGGTGCTGGTGAAGTGACTTTTCTAGCTCAGTTACTCGGGCTTTCAACCCTGCCTTCTTGTTTTAGGCAGAGTAGTAGACTATTTTCCAAAGCAACTTCTCAAGCTTGAGTATTCTGAAATTTCTTTTCCCATTGATCCACTTTAATCTTTTCATCCTGGATTTCCTGTCGCCACTGCTCTGACGTCTTACCCAAGCCGGTAGTTCTCATTGACCTTCGCAACTTCTTGTAATCCGTCTTCAGGCTGTCTAAATCTTCTTCTACCTTGTTCTTTCCTTTTCTTAGTTTGTCAGCCTCTAATTTTTGAACGTCAACATCCAATCCTAATTGCATTTTTTCTTCTTCTAGTTGCTCAATTTTCTTTCCTAACTCCAAACTCCTTTTCTCAAAATCTTGTTTGATGATTTCTATCTCAGTGGGAAATACTTGTAGGTGTTCCTCTAAAGATCGAACAGTTTCTGGATTCGACATTAGGATATTGTCATTGACCCTTTGATCACGCCACTGACTATATTCGGGGGTCATTGACGGACCCACAGCCAAGATCTTCATTCGACGAGTTTGGTTCCAGGCATTAGACATTTCTTGAACCTTTTTCTTGTAATTATCCCCCTTATAGGAAAATTCGCAATGGGCCAACCCCTGCATTGCTGGTATAAATTGTCGTGATCTAAACTGTCTTGATACGAGTAGAGAAGCGCATCCGACAGCTCCCCATATCTCGAGCAGAGGAACCCAGTCAAAATCTCCGTACCAGTATAAAATCTCATCAGGAATCAACCAAAGAGCTCTCCATTCAACATCTTCATCTCGAAGGTTCTAGAGTATCACCATTCATTTTTCTTCTGAAATGTCATCCCACCTTGGCGTAACCACCAATTCTTCTAGAAGGGAGTAGCCACCAGAGAATACTCGATAAGAGACTTTTTCTACTTTCCAGAAGTGGCTATGAAACCATGTTAATAAGAGCTGTGCACATCCAATGAACCTTTCCTCTCCTGCTCTCCAGCATGCGTTCAAAGACCTGAAAGTTTTAGCCAATATTGTCGGAACGGACGTAACCCCCTTACTAAACTGATCGAATAAATCAGAGACGGCCTCATCTATGTGCCCTAAAGCTTTGGGGAAGATTACTAATCCATAGATACCTAGAGCGAAGACATCGAATCTTTTCTTCATATCAGGGTGTACCAATACCAAATTTCGCTAGCTTTTCCAAGGAACGCACTTACTGTCACCTTTCTGTTGGATTCAAGCAGCAACCCACTGTTCACTCATCCCTGTGATGTTCATCAATTTTTTTAACAACGTCGAGACACTAGCAGCTTTAGAATAAGCCTTGTCGACTTGAATCTTTGGACACCGAAGCAAGGTCGTATACTCCTCCATGGTAGGCACCAAGTCCGCTTTTCCAAAAGTCAAACAACTATAGGCAAGATTCTAAAATAGAGCGAGGGCTCGGAATAAATACTTGTCCACTTTGACACTGAGTAGATAAGGCAGGTCATCGTAGTTACAATAGAATAGCTGCTTGGTCTCGTTATCCCATTGATCCCAAATTTCTTTCATTTCTCGAAGATCATTTTGGATTACGTTGATATGGGTGAAATCCCACAATTCTGACGCGTGTCCCTCGGTAAGACTATCACCTTTCTCTCACTGTGTCGTCTCGGCCCATATTCGGACAGCTGTATTATCTTCTACTTTATCAAGAAACCTCTTTTTCATGATAAGCTTTCTTTCGAGATACTTAACGTGAATCGACACCTCTTTTGGAATGAAAATGCCATGCAATCACAAATAAAGCGAAATCAGTATTAAACATAGAGCAGGATTTAAAGTAAATGATAATAAAGAAAGCGCCTACTCAGGTAAGCACTAAGGTTTAATGTAGCTCTATCTAAGTGGGTTCCTATGGCTCACTACATGTGGTTTGATTCTAAAGTAAAGGTACCCGAACCAGCAGATTCCTCGATCCTCACCCATTATAGGCTCATATGGACAGAGTTCAATTCAGGAGAATACATTTCCCTATGGCCATGCAGAAATGAAAATCTCACGAAGACATAGATACGGATGTATCCCGGAAGCGATTCACTATCCCATACGGAGGTGAAAACTCACGAAGGCGTAGTTTCTCACTCCCACTTAAGGGTGTGACCAACGGTCATGCAATGCAATGTGAAAAAAAATCTAAACGCAGTAATTATAAACAAAATGATAAAGACCGAAATAGACGAATGAAATGCGACACAAGGATCGTGTCAAGTTTTCAATTTTCGATAAGACAAAAAGTAATCAACCATGGCTTGACTCTCTTATTTTTCGGTCCCCAGTGGAGTCGCCAAGCTGTTGACACAATTTCTTTGACAAAATAGGGTCGACTTAGGTTTTTAAAAACGGGAGTCGCCACCTATCCTTTTTGATGAAGTGTGATTGCGTCACCTCAAAAAGTAGTTATTTTTAATAAATAATTTAATTTTTTTAAAACAACGATTTTGGTCTACGAAATTTAGAAAAATTGATTCGGGAGTCGGTTACGTACGAGGAAGGATTAGCACCCTCGTAACGCCCAAAAATTGGTACCTAATTGATTAGTTAATGTCTTAATGTCGAAAATAAAAATTTTAAGAAATTTTAAAGATACGATCCTTGTATAAAAAAAACTTGTATAAATTTAAGAAAAGAAGCATATTTTAACGTTATTCGAGAAAAAAGATCACGTCCTGTAAGTTAGGACGCAATTTCTAAAATTCTCGATACGAGAATGAATGCCAAAAGAAAATATTTATTTTAAAAGAATTCGATTATCTCGAGTTTAAAAAAAAGGTCATGTCCATTGAATTAGAACACGATCTTTTGTTAATTCCCGAGAACATTTAAAAATTTTGTTTGAAATGATTCGTGTATTTGAATTTGTCGTGAAGATCAAAATCCCGGAAGTTAGAGCACAATCTTCTCGAATTACAAAATACGAAATTTTATTTATTTTAAAACCATATTAAATACAATTAACTTAACATAAAATGGTAGGAATAAACACAATATTAACTTAAATAACAAAATAATGATGATAATACAAGCACAAATAATATAAGCAATAATCAAAAAGAAATAAATACATAAAATAAAAAACAAGTATATGAAATAATAAATAAATAAATAAAACTAAGGCATTTCCTAAAAAAATAACGAACAGATGAATAAATAAATAAATAAATATCAAATAGAACGACAAAATATTTACGTATGCATATTAGTATATTATAAATTATAAAAATGCGTGAGTTTACACACATGTATATATAAGAACGAATATACATATCTATGTATATAAATTATAAAGCGTAAAAAGACATAAGTATGTATATATCTAAAACATGTAGGTATATATAAAAATTATATGAAAATATGAAAAAAAACATATAAGCATATGTATTTATGAAAATAAAAAATAAAAAATATGTATATATAAAGTATAAAATACAAATAATATATATAAGCAGGCATACATATTTATAAATAAACTTAAAAAAATATGTGCGTACGCATATTATAAAAATTGTATGTATATGTGTAAAAATTTTGAGATGTATATATAAATATATATGCATATATACAAATTATAAAGTAGATAGAAATGTACTCATTTAATGAATATGAAGTATGTATATGTAGATAAATTACAAAGTATATAAAAAATATAAGTACGTGCATATATAAAAATTAAAAATGTATATATATAGGTTAGTATGTATATATACGTATATATATAACAAAATCTAAAAACGGTATAAGTGGGTAAATAATAGTAATAATAAGGAGATTAAAAGATATTTAAGCTTAGATAAACAAATAAAAATAGAAATATGATAATAATAACAATGTAAAAATCATAGCATAATATAATAATATAATAGTGAGAAATAAATAAATAAATTAAAAACTGAATTAATTAATAAAATAGCAAAATAACAAAAAAAAGGACTAATTTGAATTTTAAGACAAAGATTTGGGACAAAATCGAAGGTAGGATAAAAGGGGAGGACCAATTGGGCAAAATGAACAAGTTCGGAAACGTGTCCACCTTTCAGCGCGCTGATGGGTCAGAGATCTGATCGAAAAGTAAGCAAAATTCTGGGAGCAAATTTCAAAAAAAGGTTAAAAATAAGCAACAGGACCAAATCAAAATAAATTGAAAATGCGGAAGGACTTGTGTCAAAAATAACCCACCCGCACAAAAACACGCGGACCCTGGGTTGCAGGTTGGGTCGACGCGCGGGTAGGAGGGGAAAAACGGCGCCGTTTTGAAATGGTTATTTAAACCAAATTTTTTTTAGCTTCATTTTCTGTCTCAACTTAAAAAAAATAAAGTAAAATCCTCTCCCCCCTCTTTCAATGTTTCCAGAAGCCGGTCATGGCCCACGCCGGCAAACGGCCGTTCTGAGGCCGAGGCTCCGTCACGGGCGGTGGTAGGAGAGAGAAAAAGATAGATTTTTAACCCCGTTCTCGATCCCCACCTTAAAACCCGATTCTTTGGACCCAACAAGCCGAAAAAGGAGGGACCTTTCGTACCCTTTTCGGTCCGAATCTAACATCGGAAAGTTTCCGGCGACGGGCTTCCGAAACCGGTAGGTACTCTCCCCTTCTCTTTTTCGTTTTTCATTTTTTAGTTTGGAAAGAGTAGTAAAAAAGAACAAACAACGAAAATAAAAAAAATAAAGAAATAAAGAAAGAAACGCAAGGACAGAAAAAAAAGAACAATGGAGTCAACCTTTTTTCTCTTTAAGCTTTTTTTGATCTGCTTGTTATTAACTAGTTCTCTGTAAAAATTAATACAAAGGTATTGTTTGGCCTTTATAGCCTATCTATTTCTGTTTTTCTTTTCTATTTCTTTGCTGCTCTTTGCGTGTTTGTTCCATTTTGCAGGTGATTGACCGAGTTGGTGGCGGCGGGTGGTGGCAGCGGCGCACAGAGGGCAGGTAACCAGACTGACGGCAGAAGACCTAGGGCTAGTGTTTTTTCTCTTCTTTTTTTATTTGGTGTTGGGCTGTTTGGGTTTTCTGTTTGGGTTATTTTTTTGGTCTCTGCTTGTTGGGCCCGGGCATAAATTGGGCTGTACAAAAATGATTTATTACACTTAAGATAAAATAACATCACATTAACAATTAAACCCACATAAATCGCTAGGTCAATAAATAATGTTGACTATTAATCAATTAATAAATACGTCAATTTTTTTTATCCAAAATTTGATTTATTTAACAGAAATTGAAAGATTAAAGATATAATTATTTTTTGTCAAATTGATTAGCAAAACTGGATTCATCCCAAAAAAAAAAAAATCTTTAAAGCCAAATACATATAATTAAATATATAACAGTTAGTTAACTTTTAACACATGACATTACCTAATTAACTGTCAATATATAAATTTAAATAATATTAATTTTATGTTTTTAAAAATATAAACTGAAGTGCATTAAATGTAAATCATATTATTTTTAGGTTTAATGCGCACTTGGTCCTCAAAATATACCCATTTTCATTTTGGTTGTTTAAATTTTTATGCCATTTTAGTTTTTAAACTATCATTTTATTAAGAAAAAAAATAAGAAGCAACAAACATCTGGTGCTATTAGAATGTGTCACATCATATTTTTATTTTTTTAATATTATGTATATTATATTAAGTAAATTTTTTTAAAAAAAATTATAAATATATAATGTAAATAATATATAAGAATTCAAAAATTAATGAAAAATTGAAAAAAAAAACAACACCTTAGTTACAAATTTGAAAATTACAAAACCCTAAAAATTTCAACATTTGTAATGATTTTGTAAAAAAAAAATATTTTTTTACTAAACACCCCAGTCCTGAAATTATATATAAAAAATTCTAAAAAATCAAAAAAATATTAAAGAATTGGAAAAGCTTAACATAAAAAAATATGAATTCTAGAAATTGAAGATTGAAAAAAAAATCAAAACATATGAATTCTAGAAAATTTGTAATAACTTTTCTTAAATGAAAAAAAAAATAGTATCTATATAATTTCTATAAAAATAACTTAAAATTTTAAAAATATTAAAAAGTTTGAATAAAAATTCAGTGAAACCAATCAAAACCGATCATCATTAATCAAAGTGAATAGTACATTTTCTAAAATATTTATTTTTTAAAGATTTTTTAAAGGGTAAATAACCAATAAAAGCCCTTTTATTTTTAAAATTATCAAAATGGGCCAGGTCCTGAATTAATTATCGAAATGGACCATTTCCCCCCAAAACGCATCCACGTCAGTGCGTTGTCAGAGGATAAATCAGAAAAACGCTTTCTTAAGGAAGCACTTTGTCCACGTGGACAGAAAATGCTTTTTTGAGGGTGCGCTTTGTGTCCACGTGGACAAAGCGCTTCCTTGAGGAAGCACTTTTCCCGTTTTTTATAGTTTAGGGTTTTTTGCATTTAGAGTTAGGGTTTTGGGGTTTTGAGTTTTTAGATTTTAGGGTTTTAAGAAAATAAATAAATAAATAAGGGTTTAGGGTTTCTTAATTAAATTAATTATAAATTTTAAAAAATTATAAATTAATGATAAATTATTTATTAAGTCTAACTTTATTTAAATATAGTTAAATATTAATTACAATTATTATATTTTTTCTCGAATTTTGAATTTAAACTTCTATAGTTTAAAATATATATTAAATATTAAAATATTAAAATTTATGTTAAATTCCATTAAATAAAGTTATTAATCCTTATTTATAAATCATTCACTAACAATCAATAAAATATTTACCCATGATCTTAAGACCTTAAGGAATTATTATCCCTAAAATATTCTATTATTAATATGATTGTATTATATTAAATTTCATGTAATTTATTATAAATTTAAAATTACAGTAAAAGATAAATTTAATATATATATATAAAATTTTAACTCTTTTTATGTTTTTTTCCATAAAAAAACTCTTTTTCTATTTTAAAATTTAAAAATACAAAAATTCATTATATATTTTATTTTTAATTTATTATTAAAAAATTATTTTAATAAATTTAATTTTTACTAAAAACATTTAATTTTAACCCCAATCTAATTTTTTTAAATTTATAATTAATTTACTCAAGTAACCCTAAATCCTAATTTATTTGATTTTTTCCTTAAAAACCCTAAACACTAAACCCTAATCTAATTTTTTAAAAATTTATAATTAATTTACTCAAGTAACCCTAAACCCTAATTTATTTGATTTTTTCCTTAAAAACCATAAACACTAAACCCTAATCTAATTTTTTAAAATTTATAATTAATTTAATTAAGAAACCCTAAACCCTAAACCCTTATTTATTTAATTTTTTCCTTAAAACCCTAAAATCTAAAAATTCAAAAAACCCCAAAACCCTAACTCTAATTGCAAAAAATCCTAAATCTTAAAAAACAGGGAAAATGCTTCATCAAGGAAGAGCTTTGTCCACGTGGACACAAAGCACGCCCTCAAGGAAGCGTTTTCTATTCACGTGGACCAAGCGCTTCCTTGAGGAAGCGTTTTCCTACTTTATCCCCTGATAACGCGCTGACGTGGACGCGTTTTTGGGAGAAATGGTCCATTCAGTAATTAATTCAAGACTTGACCCATTTTGGTAATTTTAAAAATAAAGGAGATTTTATTGGTTATTAGCCCTTTTTTAAATATATATTAATTTCAATAAATATGAATATCATATGTCACATTCTAATTAGCTGGAGGTGTTACATTGCACATTTTGATTGATGCTATATGTCAATTGATTTTTCAATGTTGTTACTAAAGTTGGATTGAATAAAATAAACGGAGACGAATTTAGTGGGGTTGGCAGAATCTCACATTCCTTAAATTTTGTAAAAGTTTAAACCCCTTTTAAGTTAAAAAAATATTTTAATATTATAATTAGCGTTTAAAAAAGGAAAAATTTCTGTTCCCCGAAATTTTTTAAAGTTTTTATTTTAATTTGATTTCATTAATAGAAATTATAAAAAAAATTATGATAAATTTAATGACATTTTTAGTTTAATTTGGTAAACTAATACAAAGTAGTATCTAAACATTAATTTGATAAAAATAAAGTTTAATAATTACAATATCTAAGTATAAATGGTATCTAAATATTAATTAGGTGAAAAATACAGTTAAATAATTATAATATTTAATACAAATTAAACATTTAATTTATTTTGCTTTTCTTATATTTTAGTAATCAAGATTATCTTCAATTTAGAAATATTAAAAGTAGGCCTAACCCGTGTATATTTTATAAAAAATATCCACCTTATAAAAAATTCTTGCTTTGCCTCTACTGGTAAAGCAGTGATAGTTGAAGTAACCAAAGTACCAGAATTGTTTTAAAGTTGTATATGTGAATAATTTAAATTAGAAAATAATTAATTATATTACTTGTGTTGTGAGTAAGACTTGAAATGTTCGCGGATCAAGAAGTAAACTAATCAAACTCTGAACTAAATAAATTGGAGATATTGTACACTTAACTGTGCTCATACTTACAGATTTCAAATTACTACAACACAGACTGAACTAGTACTGAGTAAACAAAAAGAACTCCAAAATTGACCAACATTGCAATCATTTACGTATGGTTTAAAAGCTGACCAAAGTTGCATGAATTAATTTACTATAAACAAAAAGCGTACAACTTTAAGTTTGAAAGGTAATTTAACGATGGATAACATTGACTTAAGCATTCCAATGAAAAATCCAGAACTTGAGGCAAGAAGTTTAAATCCCTTCTGGATATGGAGATTGAAATACAGCAACTAAAGAAAGCTGCGAAAAAGAGATATGCGATTTTAGTATTGCAATCCGACGGGAATCTTGAAAGAAGAAGAAAAGCTATTTATGAAGAGGCGATGAAGACTTGGAAGAAGGGAAAGATGCTCGGTTTGAAGGCTTTATGGGAGGACAGGGTGGTTGTTGAAAAATTAGCTGACATGGTAATACAGGAGGCTGGTTTATATTCTTTAACCAAGTATTAATGCGCATAAGTCATGTGATGTGAGGAAACTTATTGAAATGTTAGATAATTTTGATACGCAAGAGGCGGGTTTGGGTTGCTAAGTAGGTTTGAGAAGTTGTTGTTAAAACCTCAAATTTTAGGAATGGTCTGTAAGCATCGCAATGTGCTGGTAATAAGTCACATAGTTGTGCTTTGATTTGCAGGGAGCTGGTGGAATTATGTTTATTCAAGACACTATTTTGGAAATGGTTGTTGATAAAAGGATTTAAGATGTATTTGGGACTGCTTTTATCGGGGATGGGCAGTCACATGGTGGTTGAATTTTTACAATGAGCACTACCACTGCTACTTCAATGGATTTTGCAAAAAATGGTTGTTGAATTTCTTATGGTGTCAAATATTTTGCTAAAGGAGGAAGGAGATTTTGCATTATAGGCTTGACTTTGTTATCTTGTTTGTTCATTGACCTACTGCTAAATCCAGTAACAGTTTTAGTACATTTCGGCACTTAGGAGGCTTATTTTCTCGTCGCTTTAGGGTCAATTATTATATTTTCAGCTTTCGTAGTTTAGGTTTAATTAGTTGTAAAATAAACATTTTTACGCAAGAATTGATATTAGTTGACCTATTAGGCGCTAGTTTTAATGTGTTTAATTGAGTGTGTGATGTGTATTTAGTAGCCCGACAATCTTAAAGGCTACACCCGTGTGTAGCACAAGCTTCCCGAGATGCAGAACGTGAAGTCGGAACTCTTAGTTAGGGAAATTGGTGGCGTGTCGTGACACACCTTATTTGTATCATGACATAGGTTTGAACATGGGCAAAAGGCCTGACAAGGCTAAAAATGTCCGTGCAATCAATATTTTCCAAGATTAAGGCTTGTAATAGACCTAATTAGGGTTTTTAAACATCAGTATAAGTAAAAAGGTTATTGCTAATATGTAGGCAAGCCTTTAGAAGCCGTAGTTAGTATATTTTAGGTTTTAGTTTGTTTTATTTTCCGTTTCAAAACATTCTTGTTCTTTTCGACTAGGTTTGGTTTGAACCTAAGTCTTTTCTATTAAAGTATTAAGTAGTTTCTTTCATTGTTCATTTGCAAACATCAAGATCAATTAACGATTACGAGATTACACCATTTTGAGCACACCCGATTCAATCCATTGAACAATTCCTTACCTTTCTCTTACTTTACTTTACCTGTGTTCTTCTGCGTATTTAACTTAAATCTAAGAGTTATGACATCTAGATCCATGAGAGGCTAGGTCTCTAGGAAGATTCACGAGTGAATGTGGGAGTAGTTAACGGAGGAATATGAGTTTCCCATAGGAAATAACTAGTTTTAAATATGTGTGCTTAAATCCTAGGATTGATGACCCTAGGAAGTCATCTAGGTTAAACGAGGCCGGGAGATAAGTTTATCGAGTAAATCGCAATTTATCCCGATGGGAAAAATGAAGTCGGGAGATAAGCGAGTACTTGTTGATTAGTTAATTAGTAAAGGCTGAGAGATAATACTAATTAATTAATAGTTAACTTCACTTAAACCCAAATTCTGATGTTAACTGAAATCAATGAAACGAATTAATCTTTTGCTTTTTAACTCGATTTCATTGTTTATTTATTTTCTATTATTTAATTTAGACTGAATTTAGTTTATGACTTTTCTCCCTTTTATTAGTTTTCGTAATATAAATTTTAATTACTACTATTTAGACTTGTTATTGTAGAAGTAGATTTCAGATTTAATTCGTCCTTCCTAGGGTACGATCTTGAAATACTTCTTTGTGTTCTGTTGTAACACTTACTATATTATAATTTTACCCATATACTAGCGGGCATCACTTACTTAACTTTATATATTTGTAATCACCTAGACCCGACCTAAATATTATGACCGAATCTCAAAGATCACATTGGCCATAATGATGACACAGGAAAACATTTAACTATTTTTTTCTCGACAAATGTCATCTTTTAAAATCGTTGTTATGATTTGCTTTAGAAAAACCAAAGTAATGTCTTTAAAATTTCTTTGGAAAGAAATTATTAGAAATTGATTAGTTTGAAAAGTTTAATATTTAAACCTTTGAAGAAAACATTGTACCTTAGAAATGTCGTAGTGGAAGAATAATCAAATGATACTTGTTGATTTAAAAATTGTAATTTAATACATTTCATAATTTATTAAATAAGTGAATAAATAGATGTAAGTTTTCTAACAAAAAAATTATTGAGTTTGAAATGATAATATTGAATTAGTTTTGTTATTAAGTTAAAAATCTAGTTTTTCTTAGCCAATTATAAACCATTTTAAATAATAGTTTTAAAAATCAACTCATTCAAAAACATCCAAAAAGCCAAAATTCAAATAAATGTCTTATGCCACAGTCCGCAATAATAAATAAACCGTCCCAAATTACCAAATGATAAAGTGTAAAAGTTTATATTTAGAATATATATATTTGGGTGCATCTCTGTAAAATGAGCCCATGTCTTAACCTTCATTATTATCTAAAAATTCGAGAATTGAAAGGGGTGAGCTTTCGAAGCCTAATGTGACTCTTACTTAAAACATAACAATAAATAAATCATATGATTCATAAAAATAATAGAAAGTACACAAATAGACCAATTTTACATATATCAATATGCATTGCAATGTAAATGCATAATATTTCAGAAATCAATGCGTAGTTATCACAAAATGTTCCTACTTGACTTTGCTACACACCATAAATGAGTTTCTCCAGAACTCATCCATCCAATAACACACAAATAATGTGGATAAACTACCAGATAATGCAAATAAGCTGCTAGATATAGAATATTGTGGTCAAGCCACCAGAATTTGTAGATATACTACCAGAAAATGTAGTTAAACTACCAAAATATGCAAATTATTAAACTGTCAGAATCTTTCACCTTTCAATATAATCCCAACCCCATGTATGTGATATGACATACAAAAAAAATGAAATTTTTAGTAGGCATGCTTTACATGCGAATCCGTCTTTATTACAAATCAGTTCAGTAAACATGCTTAACATGCGAATTAGATTATCATCAACAGAAATAATGGCACGATTATTTTCATGCTTATCAAATAATGTTATATAGTCACAATACATGAGTGTCAGGAAACAAACATGATATCCCATTTAATAGTAAAACATACAATCACATTCATAGCACCACAAATTTGATAGTTTAGAATCACTTGGAATTCTCCTTTTCTACAGATCTTATGAATCCTTTTGAATACATCGTCTATTCACATATTATCATGTTTTAGATTAATTATAAGAGTATCTAACATTAATACATATATTTTAGTTAACAATCAATCTTACAATTTTTATAGTAGATTAAACTCACACATTGATTACTATTTTCTGACAACCCTGATTCCATTTCCAAACTCCGAAGAAGGAGATCTGACATTGAATCCTTAGATTTGATAAAATCAATACCATATCTTAAAAATGATGCATTAATGTGATTTTCATAGTGATGATTAAGTGAGAATACTTACTTAATTAATTGTCTAACTAATACACTCTTTCAATATTAAAAATACGTATCCGAACGATTTAAGATCAAACACTTCATGTATGGGTAAATGATCATCAATGTTAGAATCGGCCTAAAAAGATGGAAAAAGTAAAAGATTAGAATTGGAGGATTTACAAATCACTTACGTAAAATCAAGATAATAGAAGGCTCAATGATCCCCATGGTGATTCGATTCAAGAGGAGGATTCACGACTAACAAAGTACAAATAAAAAAAATGGTGGATTAGTAAAAAGATGTTAATAAATCTTTTCTAATCAAAATGTAAATATTTAAACGAATGAAAATTCAATTATGAAAAAGAGGATGAGAGGAAGAAAAACATAGAAAAATGGAGAACAACGACGATGGCGACGATGGTGGAAGTCTGACGATGGTGTAGTGGTGGTTCGGTCGGCTACTGGTGGTGGTGAGGTGGAAGCAAATGGAGAAAATGGGTGGTTTAAGAGCTAAAATGGAAGAAAAAAGATGCAAAATGAGAGGGATAAGAAGGAGGGGCAACAAAGGGAGAGGAGAATAAACAAAATGAAAAAAAGAAAAAGAAAAACTAAAGTGAACCTTGTGTCTAGATGCAATGGAGACACAAGCTAGTGAAGGGAGAGAAATAGTAAGTTAATTTGGAGACAATGACATAAATAGCGGATCATGAAGGGGATAAATGGAGTGAAAAGGGGAACAAATGGGAAAGGTTGACTCAACAAAAGGGGAATCTTCCCCACAAGGCAACTATAGGGACGGCAATGAGAGGATTAACCCATACAAAGTTGTCAAAAATTTTAATTATAAAGATGAGATAATGGGGACTTGATCATGGGATCTTTAATCTACGAAGCTACTTTAATCTCTTGTCATGCACTATAAAATAAAAATAAAAATAATATGGGGCGTAACAATATATTTTGTATGATATTTTCTAGTTAAACGTTCACATATTTGATAGCGGTATTTGATGGCGGTGATTCATTAGACCAGGAAAGGTAATTGATGATGCGTTTCTATACCATTGGGTTTGCTTTGAAGCATTTTGTTATATTAGATTAGTGCGATGTGCAACTTAGGTGTTTAATCTACTGTAATTGATTTTGCTAATTTTTTTAGTAGTTTTTATTACTGATAAGTAAACTTTACTTAGCAAAAGAAGACAGGCATGTATTGTGTTGAAATTTAAAATTGATCAATGTTTATTTATATCGATTCTTTTATATTTGTATAATATCATACTCGCATAGATTAAAGCAAAAACTGTTTTGGTCATGGTCGTATTCTTATGATGATTGAATCTATTAAAGTCATTAAATTAGATCAATGTGGAATTTTTGAATTGTTGGTGAAAAATAATTTTCAACATATGAACAAAACATAAATAATTATTCAGATAAAAAAAATCAATCAATAGGATATTGTGTGTATCAAGTCATTATTTTTAAGATTTTATTAATCTTTACTTATACTTTATATGTAAATGAGTTTTAAGCAAATGAACTTCAAGGTTACAATGAAAGCTTATAACTTTGTGTTTTACAATGATGGAAATAATCCACTAAGCACTTAAGAGAGTATAACAAGAAAATCAATTTTTTTAAAAAAACTCTATAATAATTCTTTATAATCAATTTTGTTTAAAAAAAAGCTCTACAATAATTCTTTATCTTTGTAGAACAATCTGGAATAGGAATACTACTCCTATTTATAGGAATTCTCATATCTATTTATAGAGATATAACTTTTCAATAGGTATCTTTTCTGAATAATTAAATCTATTAGATAGATATAACTATTAAAGTAATATCTCTTAAATAGATATAACTATTCAAGTAATATTATTTGAATAGTTATAATTCTTTGTTAAAAAATCAAACGATATAACTCTTAATATTTAAGAGACATAACTCATTCTTATGAATAGTCATAAGTCTTGATTAATAAACTTACACCTTTTTATTTATAGTTATTGGAACATTATATTTATTTTGAAAATGTTCCAACAATCTTCCCCCTTTTTAAGATATTCTAGATTTTGATAATCTTAAAAATCAATTTGCATAAATGAAGGTGTCCTACGGTTGACTTTACTTAGTGAAAACATGTTAAACTTAATCGAAATTGCATTGTAGGCTAAAGCTTTGAACCAGTTATTACGTTTGATTAACCAAACACATCTCACATAATGATTTCAACACCGGTCAATGTATGATATCTTGAGACACTATTATGACCATGTGTTTGTATTTGTTTTTGATGAGTGCTGTTAGAGCCAAGCCCTTGAGCTCCTAGAAGTAGTCACATTTCACACTCATCTATGTAGATTCCATCGAGAGTGTTCTTGTAATTATAATACTCTAAAATTTGTATGTTATGAGTTCATTGAGAGTACATTACTCATCATTCCCTTGTCATTACAGATACTGTTAGAGTTGTATGACCCAAATTCTAAGAGATTGCTTGCAAGTCAAGTTAAACAAAATATATCTTCTTTCTAGAAGATTTAGTATTTATTAGTATAATATATTTAGCATTTATTAACATAATATATTTGACTTTGATTAGAATTAGGTTTTTTTAACCTATAAATAGATGTAGTTGAAACTCCTCTTATAATCATTCGAATTCGACATAGTAAATTTTCTTCTCCTCTACCAGTGGTTTTTTCTCGAAAGGGTTTCCACATAAAAATCTATGTGTTCTTTATTTTTATTTCTTTTTTCTTTGTCATATATTGTAATTACTAATGTTCTATTTTTATAAATTAGTATCAGAGCTTCCGAGTTGTTCATCTCGATCACGGTAATGGCGTCTTTGAAGTATGAAATTCTGCTGTTAGATCGCAACACCAGATTTGTGTTGTGGCAAATTAAGATGTAAGTAGTTCTTGCATAGATGGATCTGTAGGATGCCCTGCTAGGGATAGATAAGATACCTTCGACATTAATGGATGAAGAGAAGAAGCGTAAGGATCAAAAGGCGTTAAGACAATTATATCTACATTTGTCTAATGAAATTTTGCAGGATGTAATAAAGAAGAAGACCGTTGTTGCATCATGGAAGAGCCTGGAACAAATATGTATGTCGAAAACTCTAAGCAGTAAGTTGCATATGAAGCAGTGTCTTCAAGCGCATCGTTTGGAGGAAAATGCGTCTATGCACAGACACTTAATAGTGTTTAAAGAAATTCTCTCAAACTTGGAGCCCATGGAAGTTCAGTATGATAAGGAAGATCTAGAGTTGATTCTACTTTGTTCGTTGCCCTCGTCTTATTCAACCTTTAGAGACACGATTTTATATAACCGTGAGTCTCTCACAATTGATGAGGTTTATGATTCTTTGACCTCGTATGATAAGATGAAGCATCTTGTGGTTAAACCCGACTCTAAGGGAGAGGGTCTTATTGTTCATGGGAGACAAGATCAGAATGCTGATGATGATCGTGGAAGGACATAGTAACGAAATCCTTGCAGTAAATCTAAGGGTAGATCGAAATCTTCAAATAGAGGTAAAACTTGCAACTTCTGCAAGAAGAAAGGACATTAAATCTAAATACTATAAGCTATAGAACAAGATCAAAAGGGAGGCTGCGAATTAAAAGGTAAAATAACCAGAAAATTTCGGTGAAGCTGATGTTGTAGAAGACTACAGCGATGGTGAACTTCTAGTTACTTCTGTTAACAATTTTAAAGTGAGCAAGGAGTGAATTCTTGATTCGGGCTACATCTTCCACATGAGTTCCAATCGAGATTGGTTTACAACTTACGAAATAGTGTCTAAAGGTGTTGTTTTGATGGGAAATAATGCTTCGTGTAAAATTACAAGTGTTGAAACAATTAAAGTTAATATGTTTGACGAAGTTGTCAGAACACTTAGTGATGACATGTTCCAAAATTGAAGAGAAATTTAATTTCATTAAGTACTCTTGATTCAAAAGGATACAGATACACAGTTGAAAGTGGGGTTTTGGAGATTTCCAAATGTTCCCTCGTTGTGATGAAAGGGCAGAGAAAGACTGCCAAGTTATATGTTTTGTGGGGTTTTACTGTTACTGGTGATGCAGTTGTCGCTTCTTCTTCCTTATCAGATGATGATATTACTAAACTTTGGCATATGCGCCTAGGGCATATGAGTGAGAATGACATGACAGAATTGAGAAAAAAGAGGACTTCTTGATAGGCAAGGAATTTTCAAACTAAAGTTCCGTGAGCACTGCATTTTTAGGAAGCAAAAGAGAGTTCGAGTCACTAGAGGAATCCATAACTCAAAGGGAATGTTGGAGTATATTCATTCTGATTTGTGGGGGCCATCCAGAGGGCTTTCGAAAGGTGGAGCCAATTATATGTTAACTTTTATTAATGGTTTTTCCAGAAAAGTTTGGGTGTTTTTCTTGAAGTAGAAAAGCGATGTGTTTTTCGCATTTAAGTCTTGGAAAACTATGATTGAAAAATAGATGGGAAAACAAATAAAATACCTCCATACAGACAATGACTTAGAGTTTTATTTTGATGAGTTTAATAAACTGTGCAAGTCAGAAGGGATCGTGAGACACTTGACAGTTCGTCATACTCCACAACAAAACAGCGTTGTAGAACGAATGAATAGAACGATCATGGAGAAGGTTCGATGTATGTTGTCAAATGTCAACTTACCAAAGTCATTTTGGGCCGAAGCAACCTCTACTGCATGTTTTTTGATCAATCGATCTCTATCCGTTGCCATTGAGAAAAAGACTCCACTAGAGGTATGGTCTGGTAATCCTGCTGACTATTCTGATTTAAAGATCTTTGGGCGTCTTACGTATGCTCTTGTTGATAATGGAAAATTGGGAACCAAGATCCATTAAATGTGTTTTTCTTGGTTATAAAGCTGGTGTAAAAGGGTCTAAGTTATGGTGTCCTGAGAATAGAAAAGTTGTGATTAGCAGAGATATTTTTGATGAAACTGCTATGCTACCTAACTTATCTCTTAAAGACTCTTCCAATAAAGAAAATCAAAAGTAGGTGGAACATCAGATTAATCCAAAATCTACAACAAAGTCGACTCTTCAAGAAAGTACAAAAATTCAGAATAGAGTTGCTTCTTTACCACAATACTCTATCACCAAAAATAGAACTACAAGAGAAATTAAACCTCCAAATAAGTATGCCGAGGCTGATCTAGTTGCTTATGCTTTAAATGTGGCTGAAGATATAGATGCAAACCAAGAGTCATCTAATTATTTTGAGGCGGTTGGTTGTGAAGACTCAGAAAATTGGATGTTTGCTATGCAAGAGGAGATGAAATCACTCCACAAAAATAGAACATAGGATCTTGTGAAACTTCATAAAGGTAAAATGGTTGTTCGTTGTAAATGAGTGTTTAAAAAGAAAAAAGGGACTGTAAAATTTGAAGAACCCAGATATAAAGCAAGACTTGTTGCAAAGGGTTACAGTCAAATTCCAGGAGTGAACTTCATAGATGTGTTCTCCCCAGTTGTGAAGCATAGTTCGATTCAAGCTTTGCTTGGTATTATGACCATGCATGATTTGGAGCTTGAGCAGTTAGATGTAAAAACTGCATTTTTGTATGGAAAACCTGAGGAAGATATTTACATGCAATAACCAAAGGGTTTTATAGTCTCAGAAAAAGAGGACTATGTTTGCTTGCTAAAAAAGTCCCTTTTACAGTTTGAAACAGTCACAAAGACAGTGGTACAAGAGGTTTGATTCCTTTATGACTTCTCATGATTTCAAAAGAAGTAGTTTTGACAGTTGTGTTTACTTTAAGAAAAACAGTGATGGTTCTTTTGTGTATCTACTCCTTTATGTTAATGATATGTTGATAGCAGCAAAAGATAAAGGATAGTTAAGAAAGGTCAAAGGCCAACTAAGTGAAGAATTTGAGCTGAAAGATTTGAGACCAGTAAATAAGATACTTGATATGGAGATTCTCAGAGATAGAAAAGCAAGTAAATTGTATCTAAGTAAAAAGGGGTACATTGAGAAAGTTCTTTGCAGGTTCAATATGCAGAGTGCTAAGCCTGTTAGTATTCCTTTAGCAGCCCATTTCAAACTTTCATTAGTTTTGTCTCCACGATCAGATGAAAGATTTGGGACCAGTAAATAAGATACTTGGTATGGAGATTCTTAGAGATAGAAAAGCAAATAAATTTACCTAAGTTAGAAGGGGTACATTGAGAAAGTTCTTTGCAGATTCAATATGTAGAGTGCTAAGCCTGTTAGTACTCCTTTAGCAACCCATTTCAGACTTTCATCGGCTTTGTCTCCACAATCAGATGAAAGATTTGGGACCAGTAAAGAAGATACTTGGTATGGAGATTCTCAGAGATAGAAAAGTAAGTAAATTGTACCCAAGTCAGAACGGGTACATTGAGAAAGTTCTTTGCATGTTCAATATGCAGAGTGCTAACCCTGTTAGTACTCCTTTAGCAGCCCATTTTAGACTTTCATCGGCTTTGTCTCCACAACCAGATGATGAGATTGAGTACATGCCTAGATTTATCATATGCAGTCAGTGTAGTTAGTAGATACATGGCGAATCCTGGTAAAGAAAATAAAAAAGCAGTTCAGTGGATTTTAAGATACTTATGAGGTACTACTGATGTTTGATTACAGTTTGGAAAAACTAGAGATGGAGTCATTGGGTATGTAGATGCTGATTTTGCTGGAGACCGTGATAGAAGAACATCTCTCACAGGTTATGCCTTTACAGTTGGAGGTTGTGGAATTCGTGGTGATATTGTTGTGAGCAAAATTAGTTCTCATGAAAATCCTACAGATATGATGACTAAGTCACTTCCTGTAACCAAGTTTGAGCATTGCTTAGACTTGATTGGTGTTCATTGTTGAAGTTAAACCCTTAAGGGGTTTTATGGAAGAGGTGAAAAACTTGTTCGGTGAGAATTCGTGTCAAGGTGGAGATTGTTAGAGTTGTGTGACCCAAATTCTAAGAGATTGCTTGCAAGTCAAGTTAAACAAAATATATCTTCTTTCTAGAAGATTTAATATTTATGAGTATAATATATTTAGCATTTATTAACATAATATATTTGACTTTGATTAGAATTAGGTTTTTTAAACCTATAAATAGATGTAATCGAAACTCCTCTTGTAATCATTCGAATTTGACATAGTGAATTTTCTTCTCCTCTGCCCGTGGTTTTTTCCCGAAAGGGTTTCCACGTAAAAATTTGTGTGTTCTTTATTTTTATTTCTCTTTTCTTTGCGATATATTGTCATTACCGACGTTCTATTTTTATAGGTACCTAGCACTTTAATCTTAGGATGAAATTATTTTATAATGTTCTCGTAATTATAACACTTTAAAATTTGTATGTTATGAGTTCATTAAAAGTATATTACTCATCCTTCCCTTATTGTTACAGGTACCTAGCACTTTAATATTAAGTTTCCATCATGGTCACTCTAATTAATGGGCTTGAGTCTCATCCCTCTTGAGGTCTTGTTAACTACTTCTCTAGCAAGACATTTTGTCAAAGGATCTGCCAAGTTTACACTTGACCTCACAAAATTAATAGTGATCACCCCATTAGAGATTAATTTTTGGGCTTAGCTATGTCTTAATCCAATATGCCTAGACTTTCCATTATATAGTTAGCTATATGCCTTTGCTAGAGTAGTCTCACTAATACAATGGATAGAAATAGATGAAATTGATTTAGGCCTTTAAGGTATATTATTTTATAAAGCAAATTTCTTAACCACTCTACTTCTTTAGATGCACCATCTAATGCAATAAGTTCAACTACCATATGTTGGGATCTAGTGCCTTTAGTGTAGTTTTTTTTGTCATAATGAATTTGCATTTTTTCAAAAAAAATTGGTTTAATAAAATTACATCATTTACATTAACATCGTTTATCTTTTTCCTCAATGGTTTTTTCATACAAAACAAAATGAACAGGAAAATATTGGCTTATTGATTATCTAATGTTTAACTAATAGTAAATTGCATTATAAGGTCGGATCATAAAGCAAGAAGAGAACTTATATTAATAGATAATCTAAATGGCACATCTTCTAATTGGAATTAAGTAAATTGATTAAAAGGTTATTATATTGTCTATCAAGTCTAGGTGGAAGATACATTGCCTTGGGTATCGAAGTAGATGACTCTCAGAAGATAGAGACATAGATATGATTTTCCTAATTGACAATACATCGGATATGACCTAAGCAGAATAAATTTTAGATCATTTTATGAATTTATTTGCTTGTGATATTCATAGTGTGACTTACCTCAATCCTAAGTTAGTGATGGACTATGTGTATATGACTTGTATATTTTGATGTATTAAAAGCATGAGTTCAATTGATAATAGAGCCGAAAGTTTGTATGTTGAGTATATGACTTTTGCATGACATAAATTTATTTACAATAGTGAAATTCATAGTCCAAGTAAAACATAAATGATATCCTATAATTGACATTACATGATAGATGAAAAAAATAATGTAACCATGAGTTATTTGTCTAAATAAAAAGAAAAAAAGGGAGAAAAAAAAAAGAAACAATTATCTCAGCGAGTCTAGAGAAAGAATCAATTGAGAAGCTGTGTAAATTACATCACCTTGCTTAAATTGAGTGAGGCGTCGAGAACTTGTGTAAATTACATCACCTTGCTTAAATTGAGTGAGGCGTGGAGAACTTGTTTTGAAAATTTTTGGATGACTCAAATGGTTGAACAAAAGGTATGCTTGGAGATAAGCATCAGTTAAATAGAGGAAAATTGATATTATGCCCAATTAACATATTTGTGTGCTCAATTTTGATGAATTTTAGATATGATGCCACTGATTTTGAGTTCATTGCTTTTTTTTTTTTTGTCAAGGTGGGATACAAATATGAAAATATCGAGAAGAGCTAAAAATGTGAGTTGCTAAACGATTTTTGGGCACAAAAACAGTAAATGGACGTATAAAGACCTTTTAGATTTTTGAATATTTTTGTTTTTCTATCTTTATTTTGAATTTTATTTGTAAAAATATATTTAGGAGTTTTATTAGGATAAAGTTTTATTTTTTATCAGATAATTCTTTAATTTTATCTTAAGAAATTTGATTAGGAGTAAGAGGTTAACAGTTTAGCCTAAAAGAACTATGGAAAAGAAGAATGACACTTTTGATTTTGGCAGTGAATTGATAATCTATCATCTTTTTTCCCTTTGATTTTTTCCTTTGTTTTCCGCTAACTGTTTAGTGGAGTTGACCACCTTTATGTTCCCATTTTTTTATTAAATATCATTGTGTTTCTTTGATCGTTTTAATTGTTGTGTCTAGTTTGGACTGATAATTAATTCGGGTTAGAATTGTGAGACCTACAATTGTACTTAAAATTTTCATTTCGGTACTTGTTAATTTTCTTTAGTTTGGGAGGTAAATTTAGTTGTCTCATGGTATTGTTTTAACATCAAGTTAAGAAGGGTTTATTGATTTAGTGTTAGATAACATACTGTTGGAAAATTGATATGATTCGTAATTATCAAAATCGATCCGCCATACAATAAATATGGGACTAGTGATCTGAGGCTATTCCTTGATCATTATAATTAACTTATTGATTGGTAGAGAAAATCTATGATCCGAAACTAATTCGAAGTCAGAGCCAAAATTGTGCCTGAAACTAGAGTGTTGTTTGATTGATTTATTCATTTTTATTTAGTTTTTTTATTCTACTGCATATTTATTTTTACTTTTTATTATTTGTGTTATTTACTTATGTTGACACCATTTTTTTGTGAAAACGGGGTCGACTTGGATTTTGAAAAACGAAAAAAAATATGGGAGTCGCCACCAATCTTTTTTGATGAGGTGTGATCGGGTCACCTCGAAAAGTGGTTGTTTTTAATAAACCATTCGATTTTATTAAAACAACGATTTTGGTCCACGAAATTTAGAAAAATAGGTTCGGGAGTCGGTTACGTACGAGGAAGGATTAGCACCCTCATAACGCCAAAAAATTGGTACCTAGTTGATTAATTAGTGTCTTAGTGTCGAAGATTGAAAATTTTGAAGAATTTTAAAAATATGATCCTTTATTGAAATGTTAAAAAATTTCGAGAAAAGGACATATTTCATGTTAATTGAGGAAGAGAATTATATCCAGTAAGTTAGGACACAATGTCTTGAATTTTCAATGCGCGAATGGATGCCAAAAATTTACTTATTTAAAAAATATTTAGCTATCTCGGACTAAAAAAAGGGATCATGCCCAGTAAGTTAGGACATGATCTTTTCTTAATTCCTGAGATCGTTTAAAATTTGAGTTTGAAAAGATTCGTGTATTTAGATTTATTGTGAAAATCGAAACCTCGTAAGTTAGGGTACAACTTTCTCAAATCTAAACACGAAATTTTTCTTATTCAAAAAAATCATAATTTATGCATTGAAATTAATCTAACTCGGAATAGTAGAGCACGGCTTTAATGTGCGTAGCAAACAATGATGAACACGATAATGTAAGCATAAATAATACGCATGACATAGTAAACGAGATAAATAATAGAAGAGACAAATTGATCATATCACAACAAATAAATAAATGAATAATTAAGACATTCCTTTAAAATAATAACGAACATATATGCAAATAAATAAATTAACATCGAGTGAAACAAAAATGTAATAAATAAAATTAATAAAACTATAAAAAGTATAAGAATATGTGTGCATATATATATATTTTAAAATTGTCAAAAATATAACAAATATATATATGTATATATAAATTATAAAATATATGTACATATATGTATTATAAAATGTATATAAGTATACGTATATTTTAAAATTATAAAGTATATACAAAAAAAGAATATATGTATGTATATATATATTTTTAAAGTTATAGAATATAAAACACATATGTATGTATAAATATATAAAACATAAAATATATGTGCGTATGCATATTATAAAAACATGTGTATGTACGTGTATAACAAAGTTTTAAATAAAGATATAAATAAGCAAATAAATAAATGAATAAATAAAGAATTAAGATAAAAAGGGCTTAATTGTAGCTTAAATTAAATTAGTAGGATAGATTAAAATAAAAATAAATAAATAAAGGGACCAATTTCAAATGCGCAAAGAAAAGCGGGGATTAATTGGGAAAATATCCCATGTTGGCAAAACGGCATTGCCCCAAGGAGGCACATACGCATGGTCTATGGACCAAATAAAAAAGGAAACAAATTTATGTGGCCAAAATCAGAAAATGCAACAAAGACCGCGTCGAAAACGCCTCAAAGGCGGAGGGGCCTATTGCGCAAATAGCCCAATAGCACAAAACGTGCGGATCCTTCCCCGGGTTGGGTCACTGCGCGGGTATAGGCCATTAAACGATGTCGTTTTGACACCTGAAGGCCTTACCTCAAACGGCACCGTTTTGAAAGTCTTTAAAAACCCTAAAAAAACCGAACTTCATTTTAACAGCTTCAACAAAAAAAATAATAAATAAAAAGCACCCATTTTTGGCCCTCTGAGCCCCAGCAGTAACCTTAATGGTGATTCGCCGTGTGGCCACCACGGCCGAAGACCAATGTGGCGCGAAGAGACCCCCTTTGCCCGTGTTCCAATATAAACCTGAAGATATAGGTTTTCGACCCCGAAAATCGAATAGGAAAGACTTCAACCCTCCTTTTTCCGATTTAGGTCCGGCGACGGTGCAGGTAAGGTTTGTTCCCGTCTTTTTCCCTTTTTTTATATATATAATCTTATATATATATGCTAAAAAATGAAAAAAGAAAGAAAGAAAAAAAAGATACAAAATGAAAAAGAGGAAAGAAGAACACATTTTATTCAAATTTTTGATTTTTTATTGATTCATCAATATTTTTTTATTTCAATCGATTTCATCCCCCCTTCATTACATTTCATTTGGCTCTTATAGCCGATTAAACACTACTATTTTCTGTTCTCTGTTGTTATTTTGTTGCTTTTGTGGTCATTTCTTTCTTTGTTCTTGCAGGTTCGGCCAGCTGGAGGCGTTGATGAGGGCGGAGTTCACGGTTTTTTACCGTTTTGGTGCAAGGCTGCCAGGCTTTGGGCGGTGTGCGCGCCGAGGGTGCACATGGGGCAGGCTGTACAGTGCCAGGGTTAGGAGGGACTGCGGCGCAAAAGAGTTAGGGAAACCCTAGGGTTTCCCTGATTGTGTTGAATTTTTGGGCTTATTGGGCTTGATTTTTTTGGGCTGGTTGGGCCATTTGTAATGGATTATAATTTTTATTTTTTGGTTTATTCTGCTGGTATGGGCCCGGGCTAAATTGGGCTTGTACAACTTATATTTAGATTTAATCTCTCTTTTATTTCTCATGCACGTCGACACACCTCATGGGCGCAAAAACTGTCTACTGCACATACTGGTTAAAACAAACAATAGATTAAGACATTCAATCATTATGGGATCAATCCTACTTTTTATCCTACTAATTTATATTCTATTTAGACTAAAAAAATTATTTTTAGTTGGTTCGATACCATCTAGGGGTTTTCAGTCGGTTAACTGACTAGTTAACCGATCTGAAATAACATTAATCGAATTAATCGACCTTTCAAAATTTTTAACCGTTAACCGAACCAAAATTTTTTTAAAAAATTAACCGAACTGGCCGAATTAACCGAAAATTATATGTTTTTTTAAATTTTGGTTAAAAATTAACCGAATTAACCGAATTAACTGAATTAACCGAATTAATCAAATTGAATCACTACATAATTAAAAACATTACATAAGTCTTTGAATTTTATTTTTATTTATTAAATTATTTGTTCAGACTTTTAGACTTTAGTTTTAGTTTTAGTTTTAGAATTTTGTTTTTATTTATTAAATTATTTGTAATTTTTATAATTGGGTTGGGTTGGGTTGGATCTTGGGTTTGGATTGGGTTTAGGTGAATAGTGGGCCTATTTATATATTATAATTTTATTTATTAATTTTTTCGGTTAACTTTAAAAAATTCGGTTAACCGACTGGTTTCGAACTGAATTAACTGTTAACCGAAAAATCAAAAAATAATTAACTGACTCCCAACCAAAAAAATTCGATTAACCGACCGATTAACCGAATTCGGTCGATTAACTAAATTTTTTTAGTTTTACCTGAATTTTGCACACCCCAAATACTACGAAGGTTTATCTCATTTAGGAATATGGGTAGAATATAGTTGAATATGATTTTTAAATATGGAAAGTGGGAACCCAAAATAAAAATCTGCTACGAAGACTAGTACTGTTCAGCTTCAAATATAGGGCATAGTCTGGGAGTGCATCCTGCAATTGTGGCCTTAATGAGAGGAAAGAAACTGGTACAACCTTGTCTTAATAACTATCCCGAAAACGATGAGAAAACCTGGTTTTTTTTTGTTTTTTCAAGAAATAAAATAAATAAATAATTAGTGTTGAGGGTTCGATTTTCGCCTCGAGTATGACACAATTTTAAAATTTATAATTAGTATCTATCTTTTAATAGGCATATAAAGTGGAAGATTAATGACTGAATTTATTCCAGTAGATATCTTAAAAAAAAAGCAAAATAGATGGGATTGTAAAATAATTAGTGAAATAGTTGAAGTAAACCCAACTTCAAAGATGCCGTCTTCTATATATATATTGGCTCAAATAGAAGACATATTTTATCAAACTTCCATAATAACTAATTTTAGTTAGTTTTTTTTTCTTAGTTCCAGTACAATATTACATTAATTTTATTAATTTCATTTAAAAAATATATATTGAAATTGTAATAAAATTATAAGGGACTGTTAGGAATAAAGAATCGGTTAGTTGTTAGGCAGTTGTTATTCTGTTATTCTGTTAATAACCACTGCTAGCTGATATATTACTGCTAACGTACTGCCTATAAATATCCTTGTATATTTTCTTGTTGATGAATGGAAATGAGTTTACACTCAACATGGTATTAAGAGCCATAGTGTTTCTGGTATAAATTTTTTTTTTCTTTTCTACGTTGTTTGTATGCATGGCTACAGATGGTAATCCTGCAGATGGTACGCCGCATCATTCCAGCAACTATGGTGCAGAAATTCATCCGTCAGATTCTGGAGGTTCAAGTTTAACTTTTGTTCAGTACTTTGCCAAGCATGACACCATTAAACTCAGCAGTCAGAACTTCTTGCTATGGAAACATCAATTGTTATTGATCCTCGAAGGGTATGGCCTGGAAGGGTTTGTGCTAGGCACCACGATCCCTCCATCTGCGCTAATTTCGGATTCTGATGGTCAGCTTGTTGCAAATCCAGCGTTCATTGTTCATCACAAACAAGATAAGTTCTTGGCATCATGGCTTTTATCCACAGTTTCTGATGATATTTTGATACACTTAACCAAAGCTAAAACCAGTTTTGATATTTGGGCTACCATTGAAAGACGATTTGGTGCTAAGTCCAACATCAAGTTATCTAGTATGAGGCATGCCTTATATTCGATCAAGAAAGCCAGTCTTTCAGTCAAAGACTATCTTTCCAAAGTCAAGACTCTAAGTGATGATCTAACTACTGCTGGGATTCCAGTCTCTGAACAGGAACAGATCAGTGTTATCCTGGCCGGCCTTCCCGTTGAGTTTGAGTCTATTCGGGTTCTTGCTACTGCTACTTCCTTGAATCTTGATCTTGTCACTGAAATGCTACTCGATTGCGAAGAACGTCAGTTAAGTCAGTTATCTGATGCATCACTACAAGCAAATCTGGTATCCAGTAAGCAACAAAGTAATTCTGAAACTTTGAAACCAAGTTCAGATTCCAATCGTGACACCAATCGTGGACAAAGGGGTCCAGGCCATGGGAGGTCTCGTGGTCGTGCTCGTGGTTCGGGTCGAGGGTGGTCTCGGTCTAAACTACAATGCCAGTTGTGTGGTAAAATAGGACATTTGGTGCAAACGTGTTACCATTGGTTTGATGAGAACTTTGCTGGTTCTGATTCAAGTTCGGTGATGGCTGTTAACTATCACCAATTTCATGGTGATCCTACAAACTGTTGTTCCTCTCAGAGTTGTTGTCATACATGCCCCGTCTCCTCACCATCTTCAGTACCTGATCAGATGTGGTACCCAGATTCTGGCGCAACCAACCATATTACTCCAAATGTAAATGGTCTTCAGAATGCTTCGACTTATATAGGTACCAACAAAGTGTCCATAGGCAATGGTGAGTTAGTATCCATTGCTAATACTGGTTCTTCAACTTTTGTAGCTGGTTCTCGATTGTTGCATCTAAAGAACGTACTGCATGTTCCGTCTGTCTGTAAAAATTTACTTTCTGTAGGACAATTTGCAAGAGATAATGCAGTCTACTTTGAGTTTCATCCTTTTCTATGCTTTGTGAAGGACATACAGACAGGAATGATCTTACTGGAGGGCCACATGCATAATGGCTTGTATAGATTTGATGTTTCTCCTTCCAGTTCACAACGTCTCCTCTCTACCAAAAGAATCGAGTCTCCTAGTGTCTGCAATGTTCAGATGGCCTCATCTGTTGAAGTCTGGCATGACAGGCTTGGACATCCATGTCCCAGCACTCTTGCACGTGTTCTAAAGTCTTGCGATGTTCCATTCAAGCACGACAAGCTACATTCTGTCTGTACACCTTGTCAGATGGGCAAGGCTCACAAACTGCCGTTTAGCACCTCTCGAACAGTTTATTCAGCTCCGTTTGAGTTAGTAGTATCGGATGTTTGGGGACCTTCCCATGTTACTTCGAATGGTTGTGCTTACTATGTGTCCTTTATAGATATGTACAGTAGATTTACTTGGTTGTACTTTCTCAAATCAAAGAATGAAGTTTTCCACTGTTTTCTTAATTTTCATAAAATGGTTCAAGTACAGTTTGGGGCAACCATCAAAATGTTGCAGACAGATGGAGGGGGTGAGTATCGATCCTTGACCAACACTCTGACTACTCTGGGAATTCAACATCGGGTAATATGCCCGCACACGTCAGAACAGAACGGAGTAGCTGAACGCAGGCACCGTCACATAGCTGATATGGGACTAGCGTTGCTAGCTCGTGCTTCAATGCCGTTAGAATATTGGTTGTCTGCCTTCTCGCATGCAGTCCATCTTATCAACAGGTTACCAACACCTGTCTTGGAGCACAAAACTCCCTATGAAAGATTGTTTAAAGCTAGACCAGACTACTCTCAGCTGAAGGTTTTCGGGAGCGCTTGTTTTCCATACCTCCGACCTTTTCAGCAACATAAGCTCCAGTTTCGGTCACAACAGTGCGTATTTCTTGGATTAAGTTCTAACCAGAAGGGGTACAGATGTCTGGCTCCAGATGGCCGAATTTATGTCTCAAGACATGTGGTGTTCAATGAGACACTATTTCCGTTTCAGAATGGGTTTGTCTCGTCAAGGATTGACCGAGTGCCAGGTTCTGTCGTCACCAATCTGTTATCCCGATAGTTCGCTCGAGTGACCCGTTGGTCTCAATACCAGTGCATGCACCTGAAGCTCCCACACAGTCTTTACGGTGTCATCAGTTCCTCAGTTCTAGGTCTGTCCACAGGGGTTCGGATAATGTGGTCGACTCAACCATGTCTCCATCTACTGTACAGGTATTCCCTACTACCAACAGACACCCCATGTGCACTCGGTCAAAGAATGGAATCTTCAAGCCCAAAGTCTTTTCCACTATTGTTGAAGAGAAGGAACCAATCACGATTGATGAGGCGTTCAAAAGCACTGCTTGGACTGCAGCAGCACATGCTGAGTATCAAGCATTGCTGGCAAACAAAACGTGGGACCTTGTCACGTTACCTGAAGGGCGTCGAGCAGTAGGGTGCAAATGGATCTTCAGAGTTAAACGTCATGCTGATGGGACAGTCGCTCGCTACAAGGGTCGGTTGGTGGTCAAAGGTTATTTACAGGAAGCAGGCGTTGATTTTTTCGAGACCCTCAGTCCAGTGATCAAGCCAACGACGATCAGAGTGATCTTGTCTCTCGCAGTATCTCGAGGGTGGCATATCAGACAAATCGATGTGAACAATGCATTTCTGAATGGAGACCTGGATGAAGAAATATTTATGACTCAACCACCAGGGTTTGAGCAACACTCGGCTGATGGGAGACCTCTTGTTTGCAGGTTGCGAAAGGCACTCTATGGGTTAAAACAAGCCCCTCGTGCATGGTTTCAGAAGCTACGAGACTTCCTGGTAGCTACTAATTTTATTGCATCTAAGGCTGATAGTTCCCTTTTCATTCGACAAGAAGGATCTCAAGTGCTTTATGTCCTCATATATGTTGATGATATAATAATTACAGGCACTAACTCTTCTGCTATAGACGAGTTTGTAAAAAGTCTTGATGTTTAATTTTCCTTGAAAGATTTGGGTCCTCTAAATTACTTTCTTGGGATCGAAGTAACATACACTTCGAGTGGCGTTTTTCTCAGCCAGAAGAAGTACATTCTGGAGCTACTTCGACGAGCTTCCATGGACACATCCAATCCCTCTCCTACGCCAATGGTAACTACATGTAAATTGACGGTTAATGAAGGGATCCAATAGAAAATGAGAGTATGTTCAGGAGTATTGTGGGAGCCCTACAGTATGTGGTCATAACAAGACCAGATATTGCGTTTTCAGTCAACAAGGTATGTCAATACATGCACAAGCCTCTCGATACACACTTCAAAGCTATAAAACGGATTCTGAGATACCTACGAGGGACACTAGATTATGGACTACAGTTCACTCGCAACTCCAAACTTCTTCTTGAGGGCTACTCTGATGCAAGTTGGGGTTCAGACATTGATGACAGACGATCAACATCGGGGTTTTGTGTTTTCTTCGGTGGGAATCCAATATCTTGGAGCTCCAGGAAGCAAAAAGTAGTATCGAGATCCACAGCAGAGGCCGAATATCGCAGCTTAGCTCATGTTACTGCAGAAATAGCATGGATTCGATCGTTGCTGACAGAACTTGGTATTGAGGTTCGTAGCAAGTCATTGGTTTGGTGTGACAGTTCTGCTGCCATTGCTGTAGCAAACAATCCGGTCATGCATTCTAAGTTCAAACACGTAGAGCTAGACTTATTTTTGTAAGGGAAAAGGTGGTGAATGGCTTGCTGCAAGTTGGTCACGTCTCTGGCCAAGAGCAAGTGGCCGATGTTTTGACCAAACCATTATCAGCAGGGCAGTTTGAAAAATTCAGAAAGAAACTTCGAGTAATTCCCATGGAAAGTCGTGATATATAGCAGCAAGAACAAATCTCATACAGGAACGAAGGAAGTCAAGATGCATGGGCCATGTTAGGAATAAAGAATCTGTTAGTTGTTAGGCAGTTGTTATTCTGTTATTCTGTTAATAACCACTGCTAGCTGATATATTACTGCTAACGTACTGCCTATAAATATCCTTGTATATTTTCTTGTTGATGAATGGAAATGAGTTTACACTCAACAGGGACCATTTGCAATATTATTCCTTTCTTTTAGTTGAGCGTGATAATAGCTTGTTTCTATGCTTTGGACTAAAAGTGAAATAATATCACAATTGGTCTCTCATAATTTTATCAAACTTTCAAGACAAATTCTTTTAAAAAATAAATTTCACATTTACTTATAGTTCTCATCAAATTCTTGAATTGGAATCTATTAATATTGTTTTGAAACTGAAAAAAAAACAATTAAAACTAACTAAAAGTAATTATTATGAAAATTTGATAAGATATAGGGACTATTTATGATATTTTCCCAATTTTCATTTGAGCTCAATATATATATAAGATGGCACGGGAGGTGCCAACTTTGAAGTTGGGTGCTCCAGTTGCAACTTCAACTATTTCACTATTAATTTTTTTATTTCATATGTATGAAAAAAACCGAGAAAACCCCATTAATTATTATATTTGAGGAGATAGAAGGGAAAAAGGGAAGGGGAGAGAAAATATAGTGGTGGTGGGGGGGGGGTAGGGCTGTGTCGCTTTCCACTTCATAAAATGAATGGAGCGGTTTTGTTTAAGCATTCACATGGGCCTGGAGATAAACAAATCATCTTTTTTCACTGACATGTCCAAATCATGTTTTGCCTAAATTAATCAATTCAAAGAGACAGTGTCTGATGCCTCCTCCCTCTTTCCCCTCCGCACAAAATCTTCTTTTGTTTAATGCATACTGTAAGTAAGAGTGTGGACAAGGAAACACGACTACACGATCCCTCTTTAAGGTCTATGTCAAATACCTCCAGGCTCCGACACTGTCAGCCATTGACAAGTTCGTATTATTCATACAGCCTACAGGGAAAAGATGCAGAGATCCATTTCAGACAAGACCAGTCTAACTATGGTTATTTAATTGTTTACTGTGTTATGAACAATGAAGAAGAACGGTGAAATCTGTATATATATAATCAGTGGTGGAGTTAGCAGGCTCGCCCCTAAATTGAAATTGTTTTCATTTAAATATTTTATAATTTATAAAATTTTAAATTAATAATAATAAAATTATATTTTAACCTTCTAAAAATAATAAAAAATAATTTAATCGTTTAAAAATTATAAAAATAAATTATAAAAATATTAAAATTATATTTTTTTCCTCACAAAAATATATAAATAAATCCCAATCACTTTATAAAAAAATTTCTAATTCCACCTGCATATATAATGGTCTTCCATTCCATTCCATTCCATTCCAGTACATCACATTTTCATATTATTTTAAAGATGGCAAAGTTAATTATAGAAAATGCAGAATTTAGATAATCAATGTTGCCAAATTAATTTTGAAAATTGAAGTGTCTGATAAGGTGCAGGCCCTGTAATGTTGCAATTATTTAGCCTATTTGTTTAATGCCAACTATATCACAAGAAAATAGAAGAAATCTGAATTCTAAGTCGTCAACCTGTCAATCTGCTCAACACCAATTACTCAACAATTGGACTAAAATATAAATGTTAACTTTAATGCACATTAGACGTTGTCTCTTTATAATCAGTTTTTATAAAGCTTGAATATTTCCAAATATTTTTAATCATTTTCAAGGAGAAACAAAAAGGAACCCATTACAAAATTTAAATTATAAATCGATAAATTATTCTATGTAAATATTAAAATATATTTTTTATATTCTTCATATTGAGGATTCAAAGTTTATCTCTTTTAATAGTGTTGTCTCAGGGTTTAAAATTGAATTAATGGAAGACAAGAATAAAAACTAAGAAAATGATTTTAGCTGAGATAATATAATTTTTTGTTCTTGAATTTAGTAATTAGGTTCATTTTGATACTTATACCTTTTTTATCCACTTTAGCACTTAAATTTGACAATTAGATCCATTTTGATCCCTAATTTCAAAAATATAAAAAATTGATGAAGTGACACTCATCATCACTTTAAAATTAATTTTTTTGAGGTGATGATATGGTATAATATCAAAGTGTCACATACAGTGATTTAATAATTAAATTAGTGGTTGACAAATCAAATCATAAGTTCCTAATTCAATTAGTTCAGTCGGTGGAATTGTCAGATTAATAATAATTAAATAAATAATTTAAAATTAAAACATTAAAAATTATTAAACTGCTTCAACTTGTGTGATAAATTAAACGTAGTGAATTTGAAGTTAATTAAAAAAATAATATTAGTGTAATAATAATGATAAATGGAACACAAACAGTATGTGAGTGAATTGATATATTGAGTTACTTGAGAAGTGAAAGAGTAAGTAAATTTAATGTCTAGATAGCGTGTTAGAAAGTGGGATTAATTTAAATAATATTCAAAAGTGTAATGAAATTTATAAACAAATTATCTTAAAAATATAAGATAAGAGAAATTTAATAATAAGTAAATAAATGAGTGAAATAAAATATAGAAAGTGACATTAAATAATGAATAAAATAAATAAAAAGATAAGTGATATGTGGAGTTAGTGAAAGAATATTTCATAAGTGGATTAAGTAATAAAAATGTGAGTTATTTGTAAGAAAATATATGATATATTCATAAGTGACATGAAAGTGTATACTTGAATATGAAACATAATTGTGATAATAACTAAAATGAAATAATCATAAGAAAATAAAATAATGTGAAGCCCTAGTAAATAAGTTAGAATAAGTGGAAAATAATTGGCATGCCAAAGGAATATCTATAGCGCACTTCAATGTAATTAACATTTTTGATACTTAAGTGTAGTTTAACTGTGATATGCATTTCACTGCACAAGTGTGATTAGCACTTTGGTGCTTCAGTGTGATTGTACTAACCTCCTCTGAACGTGTTATCATTAAGAGTATAAATGACACACCAAATATACATAATTAAGGCTGTGTTTGATAGGGGGAAAACCAATTTCGGAATTGGTTTTACAGATTTTCCAGTGTTTGATGGCAGGAAAATATTTTCCTTTTGTAAAACCAATTCCAAGACACGGGAAAAGCTATTACAAAATTGGGGAAAATGTCTTACGCCCTTCATTTCGGTAAGACATTTTCCGTTTTCTCTCCAGCCATCTAATACTTCATTCCTTCATTTCCTTCCATTGTCGACTGATTTTCCCCCACAATACGTTCTCTCCGACCACCATTTCCGTCAGATCTGTGGAAAATTTCAGGTAAGACATTATTTGATTTTTTATGGTTAAGTAAATTTGTGTGTTTTCCCCTTTTTCTTTCTTCATATGGGTTCATGCACATATCTTTAGCCTCCACATGATCAGGTGGCTGGTTAAATGGTTGCTAACCAAAGCAAATTTGAATAGAGGATAGCTTTTTTTTTCTTCTTTTTTCCCCCCTCTTTCTTTTGCGGTTTGGGGGATGAGGTTGCCATGTGTACGGTTTTGTCTAGACAAAAATTGATCTGCATGGTTTTTATGATTCTCTGTTGTGTGCTGATAAAACCATATATTTGTATGTTTTGCTCTGAAATTGTTCCCAAAGTCATTTCTAGTTTCTCTAGTTCTACATGTTAAAGGCTAGATTCTATTTTCTGAACCATTGGTTTTAGTGGAATAGAAGTTTGCAATGCTTAGAATGCTAGTACAACTAGACTGGATTTCTCATACTGTTATGCTTAGTGAATCTTGCTGCTCCAAGTATTTTCTCACCTTATAATTGTTGTTTTAACGGTATGTTGTTTCACAGTGTCTATAAATGAGGTCTTCACTCACTCTTCACCCTATAATCAAAGAGAATTTGGCCCCTTCTACCCACAATCAAATATTATATTTCATCCCCCTAAACCCTCCCTCTTATTTCTCTCTATAACAGCCACACCCACCACAAAATCTGAACAAAGGGGACACTAACGTATCCCCAATTTTACTGCCCATTCTGTCGGCTGGTTCACAAAGCTAATATTTAGAACAATATTTGATTTTTTTTCTTAAAGAACAAGAAAAGGTGAAAATTTTGACAAAAAATAGGTAATGTTCTAAAGAAGCAACAGTTTGGTGGTGAGGCTAAAAGCAAAAAGTCCAAAGCTCAGCTCAATGCATCAGAAAGGCCTGGTAGACTTGGCTTTTGCATATATAATTCAGTATAATTTTCCCAGCCCTTCACTTCCAATTTATATGGTGATCATTCGTCCCCTCCCTCCGACAAACAATCTGAATTTTCTTCTCATCAGCTTCTTGATTTTTCTCTGAATCCAGTTCTTTGGTAGCCCGTACTGAGACCCTTCAGTCACCAAGCATATGCTTCAGTTGAATACAACTGAGGGACAGTCATCGCCACTTAATTGTCTATTGTCTGAAGGGCTATTCAAGCAATCTGAACAATTTCTAGGAGGTTCCTTCTCTCTATTAGCTTTAAGCATTGCATAATCTTTCTCCAACACCTTGGTCTTCCAAATAGCACGTCGGTTTTGGAACCAAATAGCCACTTGCCTTGGCTGTAACCCCAATTCTTCAGCTAACTTCACTTTTCTCTCTGGTTCTAACTTGTTTCCCACATCGAAATTCTTCTCTAAAGCCTTAACTTGATGCATAGATAAACACATTTTCTTCTTTGTTGCTTGACCACCTTCTTCTAAGCTGTCTTCTTCATCTAAACCATCTAACATAGCCTGGAATTCCTTGCTGTAAATTTGGTGCTTCTTTGAACTCTTCTCCTCTACATAATCAACTGAATTAAACACATCGAATTTGGGTTAAAGAAACATGAAATAAAGGTGGGAATTAAAGAAAAATAAATGAATAAAGGTTGTTTTTGAAAAACTAAATTATAAATATATTAGAGTTTCATTTTTTATGTATTTTTCCTCCATTGGGTTAGTATGTTTTGACACTAATATAATTCTACAGATTGAATTATATGTAGATACTGCTTACGGCTTTTGGATATTTTATATAATAATTGCCTTTAAAAATAAGTTAATTCAAATAAGTTAATTCTTTTTAAAGAAACTAATCATAAATTATGAATAAGTATTTTTCTTTTTACTTCCATTCACATGAGCGAAGTTCACATGTTTTTAGCTCATAATTCTACAGATTATTGTTAATATGGTAATGAGAGTTGTTGAGGATGATTAAATATTATATCAGGAATTATGGATGAAATGTTGTAGTTTTTAATTAATATCGATATAAATTTAATTATTATAGAAGTGAAAAGATAAAAACATGTGATGTTGTCTTTAATTATACAAGTTGGATGTAATTGTGTTAAAATAAACTGTTGAAGATGACCCAATTTTTGTTTGTTTATTGATTTGGATTTTGATTATGTTTATTGATGATGGCAAGACTGATGTTGTCTTAGCTTCTATTTTTTATTGCTCCTAACGGTTCTAATTTCTTTGTATGCTTGACCTCCAGCTGTATAGTTCTTGCTGTCCTAGCCTCTACCTCAGCATTCGTACTCGTGTTGGTGGCCTTGGTCGATGTTTTCATAAGAGGTTTGTGGTGTGCTTGATTTATGATAAGCCTTCTAATATGCATTTGTGGTTGTTATAATTCGGTTCAAGTGAATTAAATGGTTGTTGGATGTGTTTGGGTATGGTTTATTATTGATTTACATTTTTTTCTGTAATTTGTTGGGAAATGGCAGTGATGAGCTGTTATATTTATGATAAGACTGACATTTTTGTTAATTATGTCCGAAATTTTAATTGTATATATAGCAATTGTAGCAGTGCAGTTAAACATTATTTATAACATTGTCAAATTTATAATTTAAAAAATTATAAAAAATAGAAATAAAATTTTTTATAACATTGTCAAATTTTTTTGTTTATATTGAAATAAAAAAAGAAAACACACTTGATAGCAATTGAAGTATTTAAAACTCTTTTATATTTTAAAAAAAAGAGGCATCAACATTTATAGCTTTTGGGCAATATATTTTAAGTCATGGTAACTTTATAAAAACATATTATTAACTATGATCAATATATAACAAATGCATGAAAGATATTTTAAGTCATGGTAACTTTAATACATGATCAATATATTTAAAACTCTTTAAATACATGAAACATATTATAATTTAAAACTCTTTATAAATACATGATCAATATATGTATGTATTGGTAACTTAATAATATATAACAAACTCTTGCACCAATTGAAGTATTGTATTAGCTATGATCAATATTTAAGTGCTACTTTAAAAAAATTATTATTGGGCAATTATAATTAGCTTGATATGTATGTATGCACTTTTTTAGTCATGGTAACTTTATGTGATCTTATGAAAATCTTGCATCTTTTGTAGTAGTGATCATATATTTGTGTGGCATTATTTTGTGTAGATGGATCGTAATCAAATCAAATGGCAATTGCTGGAGTTGTGGCTTCAGTTTTAGCTTTTGGGGCTCTTTGGATTAAAAAATTAGAAACTAGGAAGGAAATTGCTTCTCGCCCTCGTGTGAATCGAGATTATGAAAGAGAAAACTATATTAATAGTATTTTATATAGTGGTGACCAGCATTGCATTGATATAACAAGGATGAGACCGATCGCCTTTTTTAATTTATGTGATATTCTTAGTACGAATAATTTGTTACAATCGTCTAAATCTGTCGATATTAGGGAGCAAGTAGTTATATTTTTACATATAATTGGTCATAATGTAAGGTTTCGAGTGATTGGATCTAGATATTATAGATCAATTCAGACAGTTCACCATTACTTTAGGGTTGTATTGAGAGCTATTTTGAAATTGTATAGACTAGTTATTAGATTACCTGATGAGTCAACTCCTAGTGAAATTAGAAACAATCCAAGGTTTTATCCTTATTTTAAAGATTGTATTGGAGCATTAGATGGAACTCATATTCGTGCATCCGTTCCACTTAGCATGCAAGGAAGATTTCGTAGCCGTAAAGGGGGGACGACACAAAATGTATTGGCTGCCATTACATTTGATTTGAAATTTGCCTATGTTCTAGCTGGTTGGGAAGGTAGTGCACATGATTCTCGTATTTTAAGTGATGCACTTTCACGCCCAAGAGGATTAAGAATTCCAGAAGGTAATATTTATCACAAATAGTTCCAGTAAGCTTATAGTTTATCAGTATTAATTACGTATTGTAAAATTGTAGGTAAATATTATCTTGCTGATGCTGGATATGGCATCCGAATTGGATGTATTACCCCATATCGTGGTGTCCGATATCATTTAAAAGAGTTTGGTGCTGAAGAGCCTGAAAATGCAAAGGAACTCTTTAATCTTCGACATTCATCATTACGGATCACTGTTGAACGTGTTTTTGGGATTTTGAAGAAACGGTTTCGTGTATTAGATGCTGAACCATTTTGGAATTTTCAAACTCAAGTAGATATAGTTTTGGCTTATTGTATCATTCATAATCATATAATTGGAGTTGATCCTAGTGATTTACTTAATCAAGGATTATACGAGGAGTCTGAGTTTGATTCGATAATACAAACTCTCACGGAGCGAGAAGAAAGATAAGAAGCAAGAGAATGGTCTGCTAAGAGAGATGAGATTGCAGAAACTATGTGGACTGATTATATGGCTAGAAATATTAGGTAGATTTAGGGCTTAGGGTTATTATTTCTATGTTATGTATGTTTTAGACTGATGTTTTTTTTTTGTAAATGTTGGTTGGATAATAACATTGTCAAATTTTAGATTGTTGGATTTTGATATATGTCTTGAATTTGTTAGATATTGATTATGTTTTAACATTGTTGGATATTGAATTGATTATTATGTTTTAAGCTTGTTGGATATTGAAATTATTGACAATGACAATTATTATGTAGAATGGGTAAGGGCAACAAAGAAGGGACCTCCAAGCAATTCAGGTGGACAAAACCGATGGAACATGTTTTCCTTGAAATTCTAGCAGAGGAGGCTCGAAAAGGAAATAAGCCTTCTAATACTTTCAAATTAGTTTCTATTAATCGAGTTGCCGACGCCATTTCTTCTAGATTCCAAGTCCAATGCGATACGAAGCACGTGGAAAATCATTTGAGGACAGTAAAAAACCAGTGGCAGATTATATGCAAAATTCGAGGTGAAAGTGGTTTTGGATGGGATGATAACATGAAAATGATCACATGTGATAGAGCGACATACGATGCAACAGTGATGGTAATATATGTATATATATGTTAAGTATATTTCAATTGTTTTTTACTTGTTATTCTAATTATGTATAATATCCAACAGGCACACAAGAAGTATGAACCATTTTTGAATAAAAGCATTGATCATTATGATGAAATGGCTGTGGTTGTTGGCAAAGATATGGCAACAGGGAGTTTTGCCAGAACATTTGCTGACATAGATTTGGATGATGGTAATGAAGATTCAATGCCTGTAGACTGCGACAATGAAGAGGCTGAAGAGGTAAGAACAAATGTATCTTCATCTGGCACATCCAAACGTAAAAGAAAAAGTGGTCAAGAAAGTCTCGTTGATGAACAAATTAAATTTGTGGGTGAGCAACTTGGCGAAATTGCTAATGCTTTGAAACAATTTACTGCCGACAAGACAGCACAGCTTTACGAACAAGTGATGTCGATGGAGGAAGAAGGATTTGATGATGAATTCTTGTGTTCTGTGTGTGATTATCTAGGGAGTCATGAATCAGAGGCCAAAATGTTTTTAGTTAAAAGTAAGAAGCATAGAAAAATTTGGCTTCAAAAATTTTCTTAGGGTTGAAGATATTGATACTTTTATGTGGTGTAATATTATGCACTTGGACAATGTTGTTATTATGTGGTGTACTACTAATTATGTATTTGGATAATATTATTTCTAGTACTCATTATGGTTTCGAAGCAATTTATAATTATTCAATATTCTTACTAGTACTCATTGTGGATAATATTTTTTCAATTTATAACGATCAATATTGTAGCTTATTATTGAGTATTATTATAAATAAATCATTGCAATATATGTAAAAACAATTTAAAATATAAAAAATTATTAATATATATTAATATATGTAAAAAATAACTTTTCCGGAAAATATTTTCAGGAAATCTGTCGAACAGCGGAAAATATTTTACACAGATTCAATCAAACACCAGAAAATATTTTCTAGTAAGTCATTTTACAGAAAAGTAAAACATTTTCCAGAAATCATTTTACGGAAAACATTTTACTGCCACTCAAACAGACCCTAAATCAACAATACTCGTAAGTTTACAATCAAATTGTAATATAATATTTGTGTTACAACGGAATACATGAAAGTATTACGAGGATCATACCCAAGGGAGGATGGACTAAATGTATGGAAAACCTCTTTACAATAATAAGTCTAAATAGTAGTAATTAAATTCTATATTATGATAAATCATAAAAGATATTAATATTTGAAATTAAATAACTAAAGTAAATAAACAATAAAATAAAAAAAATGATTAAACCAGTTAAACCAATCAATAAGGTTAACTTGTTTCAAGGGCTATAATTAACTTCGGATTAGGGTTTTAGGGGAATTAGCTATTAACTAACCAATTATTACCTCCCGGCCTCTAATTGATTAATTAATTGGTTGATACTTGCTTATCTCCCGACCTCACTTTTTTAACCAGGATTGTAATGCCCTTGACCCGACCCGATCTATCGGATTCGAATCTTAGGTGTTACATCCTTCTTACAGATGTAATTTAAAATTTTTCTTTCTTATTCATTGGTGTAAACATCTATCTTTGTATAACAGAATTTCTTATGGCGTACATTGTATGGTTACACTTACATTTCGCCTATGTACAATTAACAATTTATGGATTTCCTACTTTATCTTTTAGTCTACTAGGTATAGTTTGGGATACTACTTAATGAACTTAAGTGCAGACTTTGACACGCCACTTTCTTTCCCTCTGTATGCATAACAACCTAGCGTATCGCTTTGTTAGCATAGCCCTGACATCGTCCCTCGGCGTACATTCCTTTATAGACATGAAAACAGAAACAACTTCTGTAAGTTCGTAAGAACTTAGTGAGCTAAATCTTAGAGTACCTTTCTCATTCATTCTACGTTGAATATGTTATTTTATACATCTTTGGGTATTTCTTGACCTTTCTTTCTTCTTTCGCTGGTACAATACTAAAGCTACCACCTTTTTTTCTTTCTTTCTCTAGTTAGATTTTCCTTCACTTGTGCGTATTATACTTAACATCTCTTTACATTTTGTATCCTTTCTTAAATCTTATCTTTACATAATCCTTAACCTCTTCACTTACCTTATTATAAGATAACTTATTCCACATTCACTAGTCTTATCATTATCTACGGGCAGGGTAGACTGCGCCCAATATTTATTCTCAGAATTTGCCCAGATCTTCCTTACTTTATTGCACTATCTATACTTACTTTTAGTTCATATCTTTGTCTCACCACGTACTCTAGCGCACACTAGCCTTTCTATTTATCCCTTGTAACTATACAGGGTTCGCCATTCATTCAGTATCTGCCCAAAGATGTTGTCTTCAGATAGTCATCTTGAGATCCATTCTTCAGATTTTTCCACGAAGGCGTTCTTTTAACAAAGTTTGCCACAAGGCATTCCTTTAATAGAGATGGGCACAAAGACATCCTTTTAACAGAGATGACCACAAAGGCATTCATTTAACAAAGATATCGACAAAGACATTCATTTAACTAAGATAGCCACAAACACATCCTTTTAACAGAAATCACCACAAAGGCTTTCCTATAACAGTGATCGCCACAAAGGCTTCCTTAAAATAGAGATCGCCACAAAGGCTTCCATTTAACAAAGATCACTACAAAGATTTCCATTTAACAGAGATTGCCATAAAGGCTCACTTATATAGAAATTGGTGTTTTTGACAATAGAGATTTGCTTACACTCACTATTGTAAGGTTTGCCCCTCATCGCTGGTACTCACCCAACTATCCTTTACATATTCCATATGATGCCATAGCCTAGCCATGATCGTACACTATATGGTCTTCAGAGTGCCATGGACTTTTCCTTTCAGAGTTTCGTGTTTTTAGTCCTGACGGACCCCTCTAGACGACTCCGAATACAGACACATACACTTCATGCAGACTTATACTTGACATGCAGACTTATACTTGACAGACTCGTTCACAATTGACTTATTAATGACAGACTCTTTTGCAACAGACTTATTCATATAATCAAAACACACATATACACATTGTACACATTCAGACACATTATGCCTAGAGATCATATCCATTTTCTATACGAATCATTCATGCAAGTTTATCATATAGACATTTCACGTAGAAATGCGGTGATTATTCAGGCTATGTGCCTAGCAGGCTATGTGCCGGTGATTATTCGGGCTATGTGCCTAGCAGGCTGTGTGTCGATGATTCTTCGGGCTATGTGCCTAGCAGGCTGTGTGCCGATGTTTATTCGGGCTCTGTGCCCAGCAGGCTTTGTATTGGTGTATTGAAAATTTGCATTAATTTGATAGTTTTCGGTTAATTAATAAATGGAACTAATATCAAACTTACTAAGCTTTTTGATGCTTATTAGTTTGATTTATTCTTGTAGGACCTTTAGAATCATTGCTTTGATTGGATTGACTCGGAAGCTTACACATTACCATCAACATCTCGGTAGTCATTTTGGTTCTTGCTTGTTAGTTTAAGTGACATGTATTAGGAAAGGGTCTTTAGTACTTAAATATTTTGTATCGATGTAAATATTAAAAGTAATATGTTATGTTTGTTGCTAGTAATGATAGTTGAACTTGTGTGCTTAATTAGGTAAACCTTTTGGAACATATATAAGTAGAAATTGTATAAATCTTTGGGTGTCAAATGATGATGATTATTGAATACTTCAAGTATGCTATGTGATTAGTTTTAAGTAGTTATGATGCTTAATTTTTTATAACTGTTTGACATGTTTGGATGTGGTGGATTGGTATAATTGTTAAAGATTACATCTATGGCTATAAGTGCTAGTTGTTAAATGACATATTTGGTACTTTTTGATGTGAATTTGATAGGTAAACAAAATTGTATAATTTGGCATAAACTTAGTTATAAATGAGTTGAACTTTTGGCCAAATTTTGCATATGGTTATACATGTTTAATTGTTGTGATTGACATGCCTTTTAGGCATACTAGTTGTTTGAATATTTACCTTATTGTTTAGCTTATTGATGATTATTTTGGTGCATTTTGAATTCTTGTTTACATGTGGAAAATTGCTTGTAGATGTGTGCATAATTGGGTGAGAAAATGGCATATTTTTCATCTACATGGTCAGAACGGGCGTGTGTCTCAGTCGTGTGTGACACATGGCCAGGCGATAGGCTGTGTGTCCCCTACAAGTTCAAAGGGGAGCAAGTCAGGCAGTTAACGGCCTAGAACATGGCCTAGCACATGGGAGTGTGAGGCAATTTTGAGGGCTACACGGCCTGGCACACAGGCGTCTGGCTTGGCCATGTGACCCAAGTCAGAGAGTTAAACGGGCAGTGGCACAGTCTAGGACACGACTGTGTGTTCATACTTTGAATACCCACACAGCCTGGCCACACGCCTGTGTGACCCCTACAGTATGAAAGTTTTTAACTTTTTTCCTAAAAAATATAAATATATATTTATGATTTAGTCCTGATTAATTTCTAATGTGTTTTTAAAGCCTCGAGGGTCGTATAGGGGACAATATGTATGAGTTTGAAGAATATTGCTATGAATTGTGATATGTTTTGATTCTTTTGATTAATTGATCGTGTGAGATGTAAACTTTTGATAATGCTCCGTAGCCCTATTCCGGCAATGGATATGGGCTAGGGGTGTTACACTTATCTTCCTAATCTGACTAGGAATCCTTGACCAATTATTTCCATATTAGAGTCTGCCCATTCTATGGGCCAAAAATGCATTTAGGCAACTACTACTACTTAGTCAAATATTCCTCTTTATGGTTCCTTAACCATTCCTATCATAGAGGGCTATATTAATAGAATATTCTTGGTTTGCCTATTCTATAGGCCAAGATAGGACTTTTTGGGATAACACTTCTTCGCATATCATTTTTCTATATAACTATGTGCCTAATTCAGAGACTTGTACATTCTTACCATTGTTCTTTGAATCGTCGTACTTAACTTAGCCATAAGTTTTGTTCCTTCAGAATACGTCAGATTAAGGTGTCATAAACACGCTCAGAAAACAACTTATACTTAATCCAATCCTAACGTTGGGCTATTAGAACTATCCTCTTAATTCTTATTCCTATGAACTATATTTGAAACTTTCAGAACTTCGCCCAAGGGTGTACTCGTGAACTTTTGTTTCTTAAATGAATTCATCACTTTACTTATTTAGAACTCATTCCAAAATTCTTACTTCTAAAACAACACCTGAATACTAGGGCTTCACTAGGCGGGATGTTACAAGGATAAAATATGATTTACTTGGAAAAACTTATCTCCCACCTTGTTTAACGAATGATTACTTCCTAGGGTTGTCAAGCCTGGGGTTGAAGAAACACAAAATTTATACCAACTAATCCTATCAGGAAACTCGTAATCCTCTGTTAATCACGTCCCCATCCACTCGTTAATCTCCCGTAAGGGTTTTAGCCAGTCATTAGATTCATAATGTCAATCTCAATTGAAATAAACATATAAACAAAAATGATTAAATCTAAAGAGAAAAGAGATGTAGAAATAATCTTGTCGATGTTGATTAAAGCGCAAAGTAGGAAATCTCTCGATTGGAATAACGAAAACGTTGCTTGAGAAGAAAACTGAAATAATTCAATTGAACAAAAGAAATCTTTGGTTGAAACTGATTCCTAGAGGAAAGAACAAAACGATTATGAAAAGCAAAGGAAAATAACTTAATCTAAATCCTACTCCTAAACTACAAGGGTTTTTGAATGTGTCTAAGACGACTTAGTTTCTTCAAACCCCTAAGATTTTATTTATAAGAGTGTTGGCAACACAAATTAGGTTTTCGTATAAATCTTATTTAGTGGAAAAAAGTAACCCCGAAATGCTTGGGCACCACATTGACCCTATGTTGCGCCATAGGCCTTGCATGGTGTGACACAACACCAAAATGTTGGGCTCTTAAGTTTGTATCATGCTTTCACAGCTTAGGAATCTTGTGCATTACTCACCCCTTAATCTTATGTCCATTGGGCCTATAAATCATCATCCTACACACTGAATTACACAAATTAGAACTATCTAAGGTCTGTGTTGGCTTAATAGATCACAAACACTCACAAATGTGTTAAAAAACCCTTATTGTACTAATATTTAATACTAACTACTAAATACCTACAATGTAATAATAAATACTAAAGGTCCTAGAAAACAAGGTTCTTAAGTGCAAAAATGTACCAATTTAACTACTACATTTGATGGCAGGTCATGTACATATCCTTCTCTATTTTCCATCATTTAGTAAGGGTTAAGTAAAATAAGTGGTAAGTGATGATTTTATACTTAATACATGTTACATTAATTAAATATTTATACATCAATAATGAAGTGATTAAGTTAAGACATAAAATAAATGTGCATAAAATGAAATAGTGTGTTTAAATGAAATTTATATTAAATACTAATATAAGTATAAAGTTCATGTGAGTAATTTCTAAGCTTCTATGAAGCTTAATGCATTTTTTTCAAACATGAAGATTAAAGAAAGAGATCGAGTGGAAAAAGTTTTAGTGTGACCTTCCAAATCACATACCATCAACAAAACAAAGGTTCTAAATTATGAATTATGAATTATGGAATCAGTGTGGCATGTACATAGGTATTCTTTAGGAATGAAAGTATTAAATAGATAGTACTATGGCACAAAGATAAATGACAATGTTTTGAATCTTGTGGCACATTAGTTGGTGATTGAACATAAATGAGTTATATGATTATTTGAATGATATTTAGGAGTTTTCATGTTTAAGAATGGTTGAGCATGACTGAGAGTGATTAGAGGATGAATTGGTATGTTTTGAAGTATCTTTAAGCTTGATTTTGGCTCCCCTGCATGCATGTCTTGATACTTGTGGTGTAAGTGCCAATACGTATGAAATTAGAACCTAAAATTCTACAACAATAGGACCAAGTCTCAATACTTAGGGTACAAGTCTCGAGACTTGCTGCCCATGTAACACCCTTAACACGTATCTGTCATCGAGATAAGGTTACAGAGCATTACCATAAAAACATAACTTAAATCATTCATTTCCAAACACTTCATAAATCATAGCATAATCCATTCAAACACATGCATATTGTCCTTATTCAAGCCCTAGAGGCCTCAAAAACACTCTAAAAATGATCTGGGACTAAATCGAAAACATATGGAAACCTAAGAAAAAAGTTAGAAAAATTCACACTATAGGGGTTACACGGTCGTGTGACTCACACAATTGAAACACACGCCCATGCATTAGGCCGTGTAATAATCAAAATAGAGACACACTACCATGTCTTAGCCCATGTAACTCTCTGACTTGGGTCACACGGTCAAGCCACACGCTTGTGTGTCAGGCTGTGTAACATTCGAAATAGCCTTACATGCCCGTGTGCTAGGCCATGTAACTTTCAAAAAGCAACCTTTAGAATGTATAGGGGACACACGACCGTGTCACATGTCCGTATCATTTCATTACTTTACTCATCAATCCATTTACATTATCACATTACATCTCAATTATGAACTTACCATTTCATTACATTCCCTTACCCGTATCATTTGATTAACACAAGACATAAGCATAAACATCGACCAATTATTCAAGCTTGACACAAGCTTTGATTCATACCAAGTTAGTGCATTTATTAACTCTTTTGGGATCAACCACATGATAAACCATTTCATTAAAAAAACACATCCTTTGATTCATACCACCTTTTCATGAACATAAGCATATTTCCATTTGGACATTTACCATTTCAATGTATAATATTTCCATTAAGCATGATATAATCCAACCATAAACTTGACACAAGTCTAAGCATTATCAACTACACATGTTATTGCATATAAACATTATTCACTTGAAATATAATAAGGCAAGTCATTGAACATGAACAACTTCATTTTGAAATCATCAATTTCACGAACATTAGTATACTTTCACTGAACATTTCCTTTTCAATCCTTTTCATAAATTCATGACATAAGTCATTTGAATACTTACCATTCTTTTTCTTCTCATGCCCGTTGAAATAGTAACTGGACTCGAATACTTGGGTAACTACACCACACCAAGGGCATCATAGATGCATAACAGGGGAACCAAAGTGCAATCAGGAGCACGAATGTGCGATCAGGGGCACCAAAGTGAAAATAGGGGCATAGATGTGCATTCAGGGGTACCAAAGTACAAGCAGGGGCACTGATGTGCAAACATGTCTACCAAAGTACAATTAGGGGCATTGATGTGCAAATAGGGGTACCAAAGTAGAAATAGGGGTACTGATGTGCAAACAAGGGTACCAAAGTACAATCAGGGGCACTGATGTGCAAACAGGGGGATTTTTTCATTTTTCTATACATACTTAAATTCATGTCGTTCACATATAACTTTAATACAAATCCAAGAAAAACATTACTAATAATCTTTTCTCAATTTCATATATATAAATATTTGCAACTCTTATCGTTATATAAATAATTGAAGTAATTCACACACACATATATAAATCAATTAACTAGAGAACAAAAATAATAATTAGAAGTGAATTACGTTAAATAACAAATCACTATGAACTTACCTGACTAATTTGCAAAAATGACTAAGTATAAGGGTTATTGGTAATTTTCTCCTCAATTTTCCACTCGTTCATGATCTAAATTAATAATTTCATTCAATTCATTAATTTAGACAACAAAATCAATTCATTTTATGCAATTTAGTTCTTTTCGACATTTTTACAAAATTACCCTAAGCTTTTAATTTTATTCAATTTAGTCCCTATGTCCTAATTATTCAAATAAACCAAATTTATTGAAAATTCACACTAGCCAAATATTAATAGCTTCCAATTCAGCCTATTTTTGCAACAATTTCACATCAAGTCATTCTATTTTTACTATTTCAACAATTTAGTCGGTAATTGGTAAATTCATCAAAATCACTTAACAAAATAATTTTAAATGAAAAACTAGTACTTTAAATTCATTATCTAACATTTAAAATCACAAAGATTCATCAATGGCAACATTCAAAATCTTTAACAGTTTCAAAAACGAAGGTACGAGCTAGCTAGACCTAGTAGCAACGATCTCAAAAACATAAAATTATTAGAAACGAGTGAGAAATAGCTTACCATGCAAAGATTTAACCATGGTCGAACCTTGAGTATGCTTCCATGGAGAATTTGGTGATGAACAACCAAATGGAGAAGAAAACATTATGTTTTCTTTATTTTTAGCCTTTTCTTTTGTTATTTATTTTAATTATTTTAACATTTAATCATGAATAAAACAAAAATTTAAAGCTCCATTGTCGTAAAAATGGTATATTTACCATTTTGATCCTTCCACTTATAATCATTAAGCCATTTAATCATTCAAATCTAATAGTGATCAAATTTAACATCGTTTACGATTTAGTCCTTTTTAATTAATTAACTATCTAAACATTAAAAATTTCTTAACAAAACTTTAATAAAACCTTAATAACACTTTGTAAATATGTATAAAAATATTTGCAGCTCAGTTTATATAAACGAGGTCCCGATACCTTATTTTTTAAAACCACTTGACTTTAAGGTCATACCATTTGAACTTAATGAATCATTTATATAACATAAATTACCATATCAAAACTCTTTTTAAAACCACATTTGACTCGTAAATATTAAATAATAATATTTAGGAACTTACTCGTCGAATTTGTGACATCGAAACCACTGTTTCCGACACAATAGAAAAATAGGTTGTGATAGCCCAATTTGAAGAAAATGTTGTTTCTAAGGCTTAAAAGGCTTCTGAATGACCTCAGAATGCTCTTGCTTCATATTAGGGCAATCATAAATGGTTGTAAGTGTCATAACCCGAATAAAGCCTAAAACATGTGTGAAATTTGAAAATTCGTATAGGTAATTGAATGTGAGATCTCTTTCTTGAGTTTAAAATTAGACTTGAATAAGGGATGTTACAAAGTTGACATTTATCAGACTTATTGTTGCTAGTGGAATCACCAACACTTTAGGTCACACAGAACGATTTCTTCTTTTTCTTTAGTGTGTTAGCACACTCTGTCTAGATGTGTTCGAATCCATGACACTCATGACATTGTATTCCTTTCTTTTTGTCTTTCTCAGCCTTTTCTTTAATGACAATACCTTTGGATATATTTTTGGGAATGATTTTAGTGGCCTCAAAGTTTTCAAATCTTTTGGACTACTACTTATAATTTTTATTGAAGTTCTGTGTGGGCAAAACAACTTGTTCTTAAAGTTCCTTAATTATAGTGGAGATCAAAATAGATACTTCATTTTGCACTTACACATCAATACTCCTTTCACCTTTACTTTTTCTTTTTTGGATTCATCTAACTTCATTTCAAAAGTTAGCAAAGATCCTATTAGTTTATTAATCCTCAGACTTCCAAAATATTTGGCCTTATTGATAGCTATGACTATGATGACATACCTTTTAGGCAACGAACCCAAAACCTTTCTAACCAACTTGGAGTTTGAATATTCTTATCTAAGGGCAAACATCTAATTTGATAGATCATGACGTTTAACATGGAATTCACCAATGGTTTCTGAAGTCTACATTCTCAGAGTCTCAATGTTAGTAGTAAACATCTACATATTAGATTGCTTGATTATGTTTGTTTCTTCATGAACCGTTTCAAGGATGTCACATGCTTCATCGACGATTGTGCATTTAGGGATCCTTTTACATTCTAATTGTTACTAGTGCAAAAAATAACATAAAGTGCTTTCATGTTGGCATTAGCAAGTTGTTCTTCCTTAATAGTCTATTCTAATTCAAACTTAGGGGGTTCTTCAAGCATTTGTTTAGATCATAAGTGGTTGCCAACGAGTGAGTACAGAGCTTCATGCTTTTTCATTAATAAACTTGATGTAGGCTTTCGTTGTTTCCTTCTAATAGGTATAGTTGCCATTATTCAACATAGGAGGATGGGTAGTTAAAGATCCTTCCATATATAGCAATTAGCAACACTAGTTGTAACGATCCAAAAGCTAGTGGTGTTAGAAAGTGTGATTTTGGGACCCCGTTTCTGTAAACTGGACTCGTAAATATTTTTATTAAATAATTTACAGAGTTATAATTGAAGTGAATTAAATTTTGGTTAGGTAATTTTATTGAATTAGGGCTTACTTAGCGTACAGGGGCTAAATCACGTATATAATAAAAGTGTGAATTGATATTAAATTATAAGGTAGAACATGGCTAAGGGACTGATAAAATAATTAAACCAATGCTCTATTTCTAGTGGATGGTAACATGGTTTTAATTGTTAAAATTTTGAAAAAATTTTAATTTAAAATAAATAAATAAATTATAAAAACATAATTGAATAAAATAACATAAAACTAAGTAGTGGAGCACTAAAACAAAACATTTTCTTATTCATTTCACAAAATTTTGAAACAAAATAAGGAGGAGAAGGACGAACTACATGGGCTTCTAAGTATTTAAACTTCAATTTGGTTAGTTCAAATTAGTCATTTTCTTGTAATTTTTATGTTTTCGAAATCTCAGAAGTTCAAGCTAGTTGACCCATGTTGTAATTTTTGGTACTATTGAAATTTGAGGATTTTACCATTGTTGAATGGTTGAAGTTTTAAGGACCAATTTGATAGATTTTAAGCTTAGTGTAGAAAAAGGACTAAATTATAAAGCCAATTGATGATTTTATGCTGTAGGGACTTTAATGCACAAATTGTGAAATTTTGGGTGTAATAGAGAAATAGGAAGTCTATAGGGACTCTAGAAATTTTGGCATTAGGTTTGGAGGGCTAAATGTGAAAATTGTGTTAGTATTGGTTTTTAGGGACTAAATTGAATAGTATGCAAAAGTTGTATAATTGAATGTGAATTTGGTTGTGTATTGTTAATTTATTATATTTTTTAATCCATAGCCAATGTCGACCTAGAGTCCTTGAAAAAGAAAGGAAAAGACAAAGTTGTCGACAAGTAGTTCGGAGTTTACGGTTTGTGTTTCTATAATCCGAATTATCTCAATTGTTTCATTTTTACATTGCAATGTGTGGTAAGTTCATAAGGTGATTTTTATTTGATTCATTGAATTGAAAATTATGCGATTGGAATGGTTATTTGTATTAAGGATTGAATTGAATAGATTCAGAAATATTAGATATTATTTGAAATGTGAAATTGTGCTAAGGTTGTGATGAAACATGTTGTTATGTATATGTGAAAAATTGGATTGGTTAATTGTGATTATGAATTTGAAATGGAGAAATGATTATAAACGAAGTGTGAGAAATTGTTACCCTATTAACTGTTTGGGTAGGGTCGGGTACAATTGGCATGCCATAGGATAGGAAGAGTTTAGGATTTTATGACAATGTGTCGGGGTGTGCGGGGCACCCCATTTGTCAGTTAACCGACCAGTGTTGGGAACATTTATGTTTGCTTTTACTGGCCAGCGCAGGGCACAATTCATTATTACGAATTTATCCGCTAGGCACTGGGTGCCAAATTAGTGTGTTGGTTGGATCCGAGTATCGATCCGAATTCGAGTCATTTTAGTAGGGAAAAATGAGAGTGGAAATCGATACTATAACTTGTGAAATGAATTAAAAGAAAGTTGATTATGAACTTTAGATTGTATACAATGGATCTGGAGATGAAATGATACATTAGTGTTGATTTTTCAATGAATTTGAGTAGAAATGGTGATGATCCATGTTAATGTTTTGATTTGGATTATAAATAGAAGCTATGAAAATGTGAAAGTACATGTAAAACGTGCATATTGTTCATTACATTTAACTTATGCATTAGTATGTATCATATTTTGTTTAATATCTAGATTATAGAAATACCACTGAGTTATACTCATCGTACAATTTTGTTTTACCCATGCACAGGTTAGACACTTATCGATTTGATCGTTGGCGAAGCATTTGACTGCCTCTGGATGTACCAACGTCTGGAGTAAGAAACCTGTATAAAAGATATGAAATAAGTGGTATCCACAAATATACTGGTCAGGTTGTAATATAGTTACAACGAAGTAAATGAGTACTCAGAGGATCGTACCCAAGAGAGGCGAGTACTAAATTAATCCTAATCTAAACACAAATAGATCTAATTAGCACTTTAAATAAATTATATTACAAATAAACATAAAGAGAGATTTTTTGGTTTTTAATAGTGATAAAGAAAATAACATAAATAAAGAGACTTTGGGAAATAAAAGATGTAAATTGAATTAGAGCTAAGCATGGGCGATTAGCCTTCTTTGGTAATCATAATTAATTGTTGCTTTAGGTTTCTATTCAATCAACTAGTTGAAAGCTTAGAAGGATCTCTTGATCTTCCACTAAACTGACGAGTTGGCAAGAACTACTTATATCTCGACCTCACAGTCCAAGCTAGTTTAGGGTTAAGTGTTGAGAAATGTGCCCATATTGTAGTAAACATGTAACTGTTTTCTATTTATTTGAACGATGAATAAATAAAGTTAATTTCATATTTCACTATTATGTATTTTGTATTTTCTATCTTTTATATTTTGCATGCATAATGACATTGTGACAAACAAATATTATCTCATTGATTGTCTAAAGTTCAAACTGAAGGTAAGTGTCATTGTAAAGAATGTTTACATTACGAAAAAAGCAAGTGTCATTGTAAAGAATGTTTACATTACGAAAAAAGCAACTTACTTCGGTAGATAATCTAAATGAGTTTGTAAATCGTAAAAGAATCAAAGTGAGCATTTGATTCAAATATTGAGAAGGATCATTATGTCGTCTACAATTCCAATTGGGGAGATGACTAGTCTTGGCTATCGAAGTAGTTGACTCTACAAGTAGAGACATAGATGTATTTATTGGTAGAAATGGAATGGACCTAAGATGAATTAATTCTGAATTCATTTTTGAATTAATTCACTTGTGACGTTGATGATGTAATTTACCTAAATCCTAAGTTAGCCACTAACCATACGTATGCGACTCATGTGCTTTGATATAAGTGGAGGCTTATGCTCTAAAGATGATTGAGACCATAGCTGGTATGTTGGGTACATGACTTGTGTATCACATGACTTTACTAGCAACAGTCGAATTCATGGCTTAATTAAAGAGTTAATGATATACTCTCATTGGCATTATGTGGATTGATAAATATGGAATGTGGCCATAGGTTGTTGGTCTTGAACTAGGAATTTATCACAGTCATTTGTTGACAATGATCATATTAACCATTAAGAAGACATAATGGTGACGATGAGATAAAATAGGATTGTATTGAATGAACGGATTTAACGTAAAGGATATCATATGAGGGTAAGACACATATGACAAGGTCATTCGACAAAGCAATTGGATGAATTGCTTTCATAAAGAGTATATAATAAGGAGTTTTCAATCATGGTACTTATTGTGGACTGACTTCATGGTTAAGTAATTACGAATTATCAGAGCGATGCTTATGGACATAATTGCAATCGCTAGAGCCTAATTTTATATGTCCGATTGGTCCCTCCACTAGCTCAACAAAAGTTCAATCGGATTGCATTTGAATCAAAATAAAATTCTACGACTTTGGAAATAATTTAATTGTGTCGGTTTATTTGATGTGGAATTAACTAGGTGTTCGTGAGAATTGTTCAACTAGAGATTTTGATTAAAGAATTTTCTTACAAAATTATTTTGGAAAATCTAAGTGATTTTTGGAAAGATTAGTTTTGATTAAGTAAATTTAAATTAATCAAATATATTAAAATCAATATGATATTTTTGAAGGTAATTTTCATGTCAGACAATTGGCTCAATGGGTAATTGAACTTGAAATCGTAAATTGGGTTCAAGAGCCCAAAATCGAGACCAAGACCCAAAAATTGGTTGACCTAGGCTTGGTATGTGAAACCGGGCCGACAGTCCAACTAGTGGCTAGACCAGATCGGTCAGGTCGCCATTGACTTGGACTAAACCAACAACACCCGAACTGGGTCGGGGTGTCGTAAAGGTGTTGCCCTTAAATCACCGGGCATGATGGTACTGATAACTACGATAGTGATGCCCTGGGGGTTTAGAGTTACATTCCTACTCAGACTCTACCAGAGAATTTGATTTTAGATTAACAATTCGAAAAAAATATTATTTTAATAGGTTGATATGAAATTTAATTTAATAATATCTTAATAGTATTTTATTAATTTAATATTAAATTTAATTTAATGTTTATCTTATAGATAAATATTCTATCATTTTAATAAGATTTAATCTTAAATTTAATATAATATTTATCTTGATAAATATTTTATTAATTTAAAATTAAATTGATTAAATTTAATCATAGTTGAACTCTCTAAACTCTCCTTATATAAAGAGAGCTTTGGGTCATTATTTTTTACACACTTGAATTAAAGAGAAAGTTGTAGAGAGAAAATTATCTAAAGAGATTATTTCAGAAAATTTCTAGAAATATTTTTCTAATTTACAACTTGACCCAAAAGTTTAGGAAAATTACAAAATTACCCCACTGGTAATTTTTGTGAAAAATTTTCTAATTCAAAGCGTGCCCACACTCGGCAGACGTGAGCTTGAGGATAGAGGAGAAGACTTCTCGGTCAAAGTGCTCATCCTAGACGAATAAAAAAGGTATAATTTTGATTGACTGTTTATTACTTTGTATATCACAACCAATATCTTATTTTGGAAATTTTTTTAAAACTCAGGTTTTTCCTAAATTTATTTTCCACTACATTTTCCAAACCCGTTTTTTCCAACAATTGGTATTCGAGCCAGGTTGTGTTCTATCTATAAGTATAAACATATAATCAAAATAAATTTATCTTCTTCTTAAATGATTTGATTACATAGAAAGTGATATTGTTTAGATCTTATGCATGTTTTGAGTTATATATGGGAATGGATGCGATATTATATATTTGTTATATAATTATTTTTTGCTGAGGTTTTGGTTCTTAGGAAATAGACCGTGGACTATCATCTCCATGTAGGGGTATTTTTTTTTAAAAATTCATAGAATTCTTGCGAGCTCGAAACGAACATAGGACTTAAGTGTAATTTTTCCAAAATGAGTCCACGAAGAGGAATATACTTGATGGCGATTGAAGACCCAAGGAAAGCCTTGTGGTGAAAAATGATGTAATTTTATTTTTTTATTTATTTTCTAGAAATAGAACCATGGAAACCTTGGGTGACAATTTTATTTTAATTGCTTATCTCATTATATATCTGTTTTACAATTGTTTATAATATTTATATTATGTAATGTTATAATTGTGATATATATATATGAGATGATCCAGAGTTGATCGATTAAAAATAAGAAGTGTGATAATGAGAAAATACATGTGTTGTATTGTTCTATTCACTTCTTTAGGTTATTCGATAACTGTGAGAAGTGTGGTAACAAGAAGGTGCATATCTAGGATTGGCTTTGGCTAGAAAAGGCTTGGTTTTTAAGCAGTCAAAGTTGACTCACTTCCCTTTCCTGGGAACCTACGTGGTGCATGGTTCGCATTCACTTCTTCAATATTTCCCTTAAAAGAAAAATTGTGGAGGATCAAAATTGTTTGTTTTAAAATTGATTGATTCTTGTGAATGGATATTATTGCCATAGCATGCCATGCAAATATTAGAAGCGTGTCATTTAGATTAGGTAAGAATACCACTAGGACTATTGCATGACCATTCTTGAAATTTGGGATAAAAACATTTTATGTTTTTAAAATATTGAGTGGGAGAAGGTCCTTGAAAAAGACCTACGACCTCCGTTGATGGTCCTTAAGTGATAGCATGATAAAGTTTCATTAGATAGGATTTCCTTTTAAGGACAACTAGTCATGCATGACTTTCAGAGAGATTGTCCCAAGATGACTCACAAATGAAAGCATGTTCATGATGGGTGTTGAGTTAATGGTTACACACTCAAGATAATCTATTATTAAATAATTTCCCAAGGAACAATATTTAAGCTAGAGATGATGGCCAAACATTAAATTGTTGTTAGTTCGTGTGGAATCTTGAGAATTAAGATTCACTAACTGGTTATTTCTAGCTAATCATGGGACCCCAAGGTGACATGGTTGATGAGTGTGAGAATGATCGTAGCAACAAAATTCTTTTTGACGGTTTTAACACAAGAAGTATGCATCATACTGCATTCTTGATATGTTTCTAAAATGAAAAATATTTGCTTAATACAAAGATAGTAATTAGTGAAATCTTTATCTTTTTCAGTTTAAATATATCTCCTACTCCTTTTATTAGCATTTTTACCGAGAAAAAAATTAAATGGGGGATAAATTTTAAGAATGGAAATGCAACTTGTTGATAGTTCACGACAGTGATAAACAAAAATTCATTCTTGACGAAACGTGCCCTTCTGAAGCTCAGCCCAAAGCAATAAATTGATAGAGAGATTTTGACTCAATTTCTCGATGTTATATGTCAGCGAGCATGAGCAGTGTGTTGCAAAACCAACATGAGAGTTTCTGTACTGACAAAGAGATCATGACAAATTTGGAGGATTTTCTCGGAGGCCAAGTCGCATTGACTCGATAATCCACTATTAAAAATTTGATGATTTCTCAACAGAAAACTAACACTCTGGTCAAAGAACATATGCTTAAACTTATGGGATTCTTTGCGGAAGCGGAAGACAATGAGCCTAAACTAGATGTGAACATGCAAATTGAAATAGTGTTCAAATTCTTAACCTAGGAGTTTACTGGTTTGAGGGCCACTTACAACTTGGGGAATAGGGCGCTTACCTTGACTCAGGTCATGAATGAATTACAATCCTATGAGTTGGTGCTAAATGGTGGTAAGCTGGATTAGGAAAAACCTGAGGTAAACTTAGCTGTGGGCCCCTTGTTCTCTAAGGGGAAATAGAAAGCTAAGGGAAAGAAGAAACTGACTAAGTCTTCGATTCCACCTCGTGTGGTTAGGAAAAACGCTAAGAATTCAAAAGATCAAATATTTCTTTTGCAATAGAAAAGGGCATTTCAGATCAAACTGCAAGGAGTATTTGGATTACATAGCTGAAAAGGGCAAAGGTATGAAACTCTTTGTGATTGAAGCTTTCTTAGTAAAAAATTTAATTGACAACTGAGTTATTGATTTTGGAGCCACTAACCATGTGTATGTTTCTTTACAGGGGTTTAGCGAAACGAGAAGTCTGTGTGATAGGAGCCTCTTGGTCCAGACCTGAGATGGAAGCTATGTTTCAGCCAAAACAGTGGGAGAATTTATTTTACACTTTGATAATTTTAAGAAGATTGTTTTTAAAAACGTGTTTTATGTACCTCATTTTAAGAGGAATTTAATTTCTATTGCATATTTATTTTATGACGGTTATACTGTGACATTCAGTAAAGGGATTTCTATTCACAGAAATTGTTCTTTTATTTGGAATGGATGGATGGAAAACAATCTCTACTTTATCAAACCAAATAACTACTCAATGCTTAAAACTAAAATAGTGAATAAAAAGCTTAAAACTTCTCACTCTAATGAGGGGTACCTATGGCATTTAAGACTTGGTCATATTAACCAAGAAAGAATCATTAGACTCGTGAAATATGGTCCCTTATGTAACACCCCTAACCCATATTTGCTACCAGATTAGGGTTACAGAGCATTACCGTACAATTGAAAACATTTAAACTTAATTGCATTCATTAACATAAAAAATCATAAACCAATCATATACATACATATATACCGTCCCTAAATATAGCCTTCGTGGCCCTAAAAATAGCTTAGAAATTATTCGAGAGCAATTTGAAATCATTTGGAATGTCTAGGAAAAAAAAATTTGGAAATAGGGGTCAAATGGCCGTATGGCCAGGCTGTGTGCCTCACACAGCTGAGTCACATGCCTGTGTCTCAGGTCGTGTAACCTTCGAACTAGGGACACATAACCGTGTCCCAGCCTGTGTCACTACTCGTGTAACTCTCTAAGTACGGTCACATGGCCGTGTCATATGCCCGTGTGCCAGACCATGTGTTAGGCTGTGTAACTCACTGACTTGCATACAAAGGAACTTTCAAATGACACACGACTGTGTCACCGGGCTGTGTGTGTCACACGACCTTGTAGACCCAAATTTGCCTAAAATCAAGTCATTTCCACTACCATTTCACGCATAAACATTTAAGTCTTTTGCGCACATTTTCAAGGCACCAAAACCCTATCAAAACATACATACAATTACCATTTCAAGAATCCTAATTCAACTAACCAATATGACACCCAAAGGCACCTCAAATGCATTCATCACCACTTACCTAAACATATCAATTTTACCAAATTCCGAACATGCAAATTCTAGTTCAATACTTTCCAACACATGCCATAACTTGACCGTAATCATACCAATTCAAAACATACCATATGATCCATTCAGAATATGCATCATAAGATAGCCAAAATGACACAATCTAGCAAGGCATCAAATGGTAGCAACAAAGTTAACTTACACAACTTATACATGCCAATTCACCAACTAAACATTCAAGAAAATACCATTAAAATTCACCCTATACATGCCATTATAACCTTGACCAGAAAATTCAAAAGCTATCGATATTTATGCTGGATAGTGTGATAGATCTCTGATGAGCTTCCAAACTGATCGAGCTTCCAATAATATATGAAATATAGGGAAGAAACTACGCAAGCAATTGATTCTTAGTAAGTTCGTAGAAAATAAATCAAAACTTACCATTTCATTTACATAACATAAAGTATAAGGATAATATAACCCAAACCACAAGTTTGGCATAAACCTATACATCATCATCAATACACAAGTTAGCACACTTGCACATAAATCAAATGAATCAACCATAGCATAAGTTATTTTCTATATGAAATACATCAATTAGTTCATACATTCTTTCCATAAGATCCTACTTGATTCTATTTGAATACTTATCTTTTCAATCTATTTTCTTTCCCTATGATTGATCTAGAATGTCATCGGATACTCAGGAAAGCTTACACAAAGTGTGCCTTTACATATAATCGTAACATTTCCTTTACATCATTGCTCACACGAGCTGTAGGTCGGAATGTAAGTTGCATGATGCTGCTCACATCAGTTGTGGAGTATCCACAGAAAATGCAGGACCCTAGCCATCGATAGGACATTCAAGACTAGCACCTGAAACATGAAAACCCTAGTGACATGTCATTTGTATCCTAAGAATTCCTATGGTTCAAACGGGGCTCGATAGTCATCAAAACGTTGTTGGATTTCCATCGTTCTTTACATGATAAATTGCATAATAACACATAACATATATATTGATTTATTTACATTAGAACAAAACATTAAACATTCAATTTAACGAACATTTAAGTGATTATAGTTCATACGAACTTACTTGGCTAACTTGCAGAATTAACTAAGTATAAGGGTTATTTGGTAATTTTCTCTTCTCTTGGATTTTCCATTTGTTCTTTAATTTAGATAGTAAAACTAATTCATTTTATGCAATTTAGTCATTTTTTAAATTTTTACACAATTTTCCCCAACATTTTAGTTTTATTGAATTTAGTCCCTGAGCCTAAGACATGCAAATTAGCCATTTTTATTGCAAACTCATGCCAACCGAATGGTCATAGCTTCCAATAAAGCCCATAATTATAAAAATTTCACATCAAGTCCTTACATTTTTACTATTTTAACAATTTAATCCCTAATCATTAAATTCATCAAAATAACTTAAGAAAATACTTATAAATAGCAAATAATACTTAAAATTCATCATTGAACATCTAAAATCATAAGGATTCATCAATGGAAACATTCAAAATCTTTAGCAGTTTCAAAAACGAAGGTACGAGCTAGTTGGACCTAATTACAACGATCTCAAAAACATAAAAATTAAAAGAAACGGCTAAAAAATGGTTTACCATGCATATATTGAAGCATGGACGAACCTTGGTTCTTCTCGCCATGGTGTTTCAGTGAAGAAAAAAACAAATTGAAGAAGAAAGCTTTATGTTTTCTTATATTTGTAACATTTTTTATTTTAATAATAAAACAACATATAAAACATTTTAATTAAAAGAAATTAAGGCATCCAACTGTCCCACTATCTTAAGGATGGTTAATTTACTCAATAAGGCTATCCAATTAGATTTTTTAATTAATTAACACTTTTAAACTAATAGCGATTAATTTTTTCAACTATTACGATTTAGTCCTTTTTTCCTTAGTTAACCATCAAAACATTAAAATTTCTTAACGAAACTTTAATAAAACCTTAATAACACTCCATGAATATTTAATAAAATATTTTTAGCTCGGTTTGTAGAAACGAGGTCTCGATACCTTATTTTTTAAAACCACTTGACTTTAGGGTCTTACTACTTGAATTTAATTAATCATTTATATAATATAAATTATCATATCAAAAACCTTTTTAAAACCATATTTTACTCGTAAATATTAAATAATAATATTTACAAACTTATTTGTTGGATTTGTGGCCCCGAAATTACTGTTTTTGACACCACTGAAAAATTACACTAAGCCTAATGTGAGAAAGTTTCTCACTTTCTCTATTCCGTTCTCTATGTTGCGACTTTGGATCCCCCATGTTGTGACATTGCGTCCAGTATTGACTTGAAATGTCATCTAATGGTCTCTTGCAAACTCAAAAAGTATGTTAGCTCTCCCTTAGGCCTCATTCAGCTCTTAAGGTTAATAAAAGACTCGATGTGCACATTTTATTGAATGTAAACAAAACTAAAGAAACTGAGCTAAAAAAAAACAAACATGCTTGTATTCAAGCTCCTTAAATGTGAAAGCTAGTTTAATCTGCTGCACTGAATTACGGCAAATCGTAGTTATCGACTTCTGTCACACCCTATGCGCCACCAACTGACAGTAGCAGTAGCCTTTCGAAGCTGCCTTTGGTAACCCACGACTGATGCTGTCAACATTTGAAAATTATTTGCTGCCCCTTTCTTATTTCTTTAGTATGTGCCATTTTCTTTTATTTTTCTTGATGAATCTTTCAATGAAATACTCAATTTTCCAAATCTATAATTAAGGTTATTTTTAAATGTTTAAAGATGATTTTTTTCTAGCCTTCAAAGTGATTTTAAATGTGGTTTCAAATCAGCCCCAAATTGGCCATTATTGGTGTTGGTGTGTGCACCTAAAGGCTAGAAAGGGGGTTGTTGTTTCTTTAATTTTTCCCATCTATTTCTAGAAATATCTTGGGTTTTTAAACCCTTCCTAATCATCCTTTAATTATGTGTAATTAGGAAAAAATTAATCTTGATCAATCGATGACTCAAATCTGATAATTCGGGAAGCGTAAGTGTGGTTGATTATAGACTAGTGTGTAGTTTCGGTTTAAATGTTGAAGAATTTGTTAATTGATCAAATTAAAGATTTTATTCATGGATTAGACAATGATTTTTCAATATTTTAAATGTGTTAGGTGTTGACTTAAATTCCCCAAATCAATAATGAAGCTGTTAGATATTCGTGCGTACGATTCACATCAAATCAGTGTAAGAAACCTAACTAGTTTGGATATGAAAAAATCGTTATAATTTTGATGATTGGATTGAAACCATAATTAGGTGTTTGGGGAGGATGTTGAAGAGGTATATTAATTGAGTTAACAATGATTTTTAATTTAGGTTCGTTATAAAGTTTATTAGAGAAATCACGAGATTCACAAGTGCGTTACAATAGAGAGTAATTAAGGTATGGGTCCTCAACCCTAAGTTAGCTGACGCTCTCGTATTAAACATTTGATTGTGTAGATCAAAACACCTCAGGATCGTAAGTGTTTCTCCTACAGGACTGATATCGCGACACCCTAGTGCATGTGTTGCGACATCGAAGGTAGTATGCTCAACCACAAGGTGGTGTCAAGGGTGTGTTGCGACATCCCTTGATTGTGTTGCGACACCAAAGGCAGTATCAGAATTTTTGTACTCTACTCCCTATGTTGGGACATCAAACTCCCCATGTTGCAACACTAATATTGAGTTTGTATGCCTTCTGATGGTCTTCTACACATTCACTAAGTATATTAGCTCACCCTTAGGCCTCATTTGGCCCCTAAGGTCAATAAAATACTAAAATTACACATTAAATGTAAATGAAACTATGAAAACTTAATTAAAACATAATAAAAGTGCATGTATTCAAGCTCTTCAAGTGCAAAAATGTAACCTCCCAATCCCAGACTAGACGTTATGGCTAGATTGAGAAGGCTACATTAGTCACCAAAATGGCTAAGCTAACTTACGTTACTTTTGAAGACCTTAAATAATCTCATTTTAGAGAAAATCATAGTTGTGCTTTGAGTTAGCTTAAAAACATTCATTCATTAGGTCGTGTATACTTAGGGTTCATTTTATTTTTGATAGTGTCATTTTAGAAAAACTGTCTGTTTGTCTCTCTTCTTTTAAACAAAAAAAAAACTCAATGTTAAACTAATGTAGTGGAAAAACCATTTTTTCAATTCATTTTGGAAACTTAGTTGGCTTATCGATTTGTTTTTCAAAAACGGTTCCTTTGTAATGCAGCAAAAACTATGGAACAATATCAAATTTTACTTAAGCCAGATATTATGCATTATCCGGTAATCATGCTTGAGTAATCCATGGATGGAAAAATCCCCAATTAAAAAGCTGCCAAGCCATAGACCAGAAATAATTAAAAATTACAAACCAAAACCAATAAAGACTTAATAATACTTATTAAGAATAGTTCGAGGTCCAAGGTGATTCTCCAAATGCCGAGTCTAGTCTTAATTTTGAGGTTTACCTAAAAATTTAAAAACTATTAGGGGTGAGCTTATGAAAAGCTCAGTGTGAGTCGAACAATTATTTAAATGGACAAAAACATCAAATATCGAATATAGTGAAACATATTAGCACGAACAGAAAAAAAAACAGAACCATAATTGGAATTTCATATCATTACATAGCCATTATCAAATTAATGTCAAACGATGTATGAGCATGAGTCATCATTAATTTGAGTACCAATCATTAATTTCAATACCATTCAATACAAAAAAAATACAATATGTAGCATAAAACAATAACATTTGAATATGTCGTGCATATGATACAATGAAAAAAGGTTCCTACCCATACTGTCCACTACAAACCATGAGTTCCCCAGAATCCGTCTGCCAAACTCCAACAAATGTGAGCATATCTCGATGTGGTAAAACTACATAATAATCAATAATACAAAAAATCTGTCCGATATCAAATAGTGCCATACAATCTCCAATAACATATAATATGCGATAAAATCTCCAATCCCCTCGGTACTCCAGGTGTTGTAAACTGACTACGAATAATGTGTGCCATTGGTACTCCACGGAACTCCTCCGTCAACCGCAAAATCCCAACCCAATGCATATGCAATATGCCACACAAACATATCTCAATACTTTTCACATTCATTTGACATGCTCAGCATTTCTTCAATAATCAAATACATTTAGTAAATGAAAAAAATGTTCCAATCTTTAAAATTACCATTTTGTTGGTATCAATCAATATCGTTCAATTTCACATACTTTACGAATTTTCATTGTGCATAAATACACCCTTTTCGGTACACAATATAACAAATATCTCATTCGTTTAAATCATAAATAAGCTTAATATATCAACACATTATATCATTCAGTCAAACATTCTCATATCTCAAAACTCAAATATGCAATTACAAAATCAATCAAACATTCATACTATCAAACTAGAAATTTTTGCCAACATGTCAATCCTTTAAGGCTCAAAACATACTTGGTTCGGCCACTCACAAAATAAATAATTTGGATATTAAGCCAATCCAATCAAAAAGCTAATTTATCAAATATAACATAATACTTAACATTTTCAAACAATTTTATGAGTTTAGGATCCACACTTTATTTTCCTCTTCCTCGCAGCACACTAGAGAATCTTCCAATTTTCCTTAATAATTCCTTAAACGAATCAAAACCTAAATTCAGTCTAAATTCAATAAATGTACTATTAAACCAGACCCCAAACACCCACTTATGACTTCCAAAAAATCGTCAAAATTAATACTATTTTATGAATCCAAACTAGTTAGATTCATTACACTGTATCGATGAAAACCATACGTACAATCGTTCTTCGCCTTTACAGATGATTTGGGGTGTTTGGGTCAGTACCTAATTCAATAATATACTATAAAATCAGTAGATAATTAATTATTAAATTCCTTCATTTAATCAATTCATAACATTTACCCAACAACTATGTCGAAATAACAAACTAGTTATCCTTAATTGCACTTACACTTCACGATTTGTAGGATCCAATTGGCTAATTGATTAAGAACGTCTCTCCCTAATTTAACGGTTTGAGAGCTCATTAAAATCTGGAAAAATACCTTTGAAATAATTTAAAATTCCCAAAATTCCAGATCTATAAATTTTTGTTTTTAATTGACAAGATTAATAAAAAAATGAATAGAAAAAAGATCTTACCCAAGCTGGTTGAGAGAAACGACAATGGCACTTTCGTGGCGATGTTCGGGATAGATCTTAGGGTTCAAGATTTCAAATTTGGGATTGATTTAGATGAGGATAAATGGGTGAAATATATTAAAGTATATGATGCACAATCTTGATGCAAAAAGAAGAAGAAAGAGATGACAAAATGGGAGGTGTAGGTGACGACAATAATGGGAGAAAGAAAGAAAATTGAAGAGAAAAGAGGAGAGGAAGAGGGTGAATGGATATGGTAGGGAAAAATTGAATTAAAGGCTGAAAAATACAACAAAAATTTGTATTTATACTTAGGGTTCAAGGGTATGGATGGCACACACATTAAAAAAAAGGGGATTTTGCAAAATTTAATTATTTCACAAGGGAAAAATTCAAACTTACGGCCTCATTTAATTTACGTGCTTTCTCATATTTATTTTAACCATTAGGCTTCTTCCTCATTCTTGAAATAATTTTGCAATAGTTATTTTAAAAACAATGAATGTCATATACTAGGGTTTAAGTCAAAATTTGCAAAATACTAAAAATGGTGAGAAAAAAGGGATTTGAACTTGGGTTTTAAGAAACATTTCACTAACACTTATCCAACAAACCAATACCTCATTTATTTTCTAAAAATGCATAAATAATCTCAAAAAATTAAGGCATGATCACTCTCTCTTGATTCACAAACCCGTTTCTACTAACTCTCAATTTTTGCGATGTTACAAACAACTAGTTTAATCTACTACACCAAATTACGACAGATCAAACTCCCCAACACTTAAGTTGTTGCTTGTCTTCAAGCAAGGGAAACAAAAACAAAAACAAAAAATTAAAAGACAAACCTTGAGCAAATATAGTGCGAATGTTGGTTTCGGAGTACGTAACTAGGCATTTCATATTTATACATAATCTTGACATGATATATGTAACACCTTTTACCTGGCCTATTCGCCTGACTCGAGTAAAAAGGTACTACGAAAAAATTCAACCATTGATAAATACTTTAATAAAAAAAATTCAATTATTTATCCTTTAAATCACATATAATCAACATATTAGAATGTTGAACTCTATAAGGACCTAATTGTGAAATCCAAGAATGTAATACGATCGAATTGTAAAATTTTAAACTTTTAAAGTCAATAATGAAAATCGATACAAAAATTCAATTATGTTTTCTTTACAAAAGAAGGGTATCGATAATTATTTTATGGTATCAATATTTTATGAAAAAGTATCGATACTATTTTGGCATTTTGTTTGTTGAAAAACTTTTCATAAGGCCAAATATCAATCCCAAATGTCAAAATATCACTACCTAAGTTCAAAAATGGTAAAAAGTCATCTTTTAAAAGTTAATTTCAAGCCAAATTCACCTATTCAAACAATTGAATGTCTACCAATATGCTTGAAATGGCACCTCAAACAAACAAGCAAAATATAAAAGCTACCTTACCATTTAAATAGATCATAGACATAAATATGTCTTTTACTAAATCCATGCTAAGATACTATCTAGCACATCATAGAACACAACCAAGCTCAAACATTAAACAAGCATAAAACCATATATGTAGCTAACTCATTCATGACAACATTATGCAATTAAACCAAGACAAAATACTTTCAAGCTATCAATAAAATTGACCAATTCCATCACACATATGCTTCATTACACACTATTAAGAACCATTAAGATACAAATGGAACAGAACTGGAATATCATAACCTAGATACATGCCAAAACCAAAAGCGAACATTCACCAATAGCTGATTTCGGGACTATCAATGGATGCTGATTCATTGATAGATCTACTAGATACCTAACATGCACATGAGAAAAAGAAATGCATGCTGAGTATAATTCAGTGGTATTTCTATAATCGAACATTAAAACATAATACAACGTTTATAATGCAATTTAACAAGTCAATCTACAAGTCCTAAAACTTTATCTAAATATTAAATCTATTTACATATCTTAAACTGAGCTGTCATAGTTGCAGCATATACATTTTTGCCTATTTCAATAGAATTGATTAAATCGTAGAATGTCAAAACCATAATTTCGAGCTTATAAATAACTATCTACTATTCACAGTTATTTCAATTTCATTTATACTTGATTTCTCAATTTCACAACATAATTTCATCAAGTGACCATCAAATCATTCATGTGACAACATAATTACGCACCAACTACATTCAATTGCATATTTATAATGATATATCATATTTTCAAATCTACCCTAATTTAACTCCCTATTTCTCATTTCTACCCCAAAATTTCAAAATTTTCATATTTTGGTCTCTATTGCTCAAAACCAACAATTTACTTTACAATTTAGTCATTTTTCAATTCTAAACTTAATATTTATCAATTTAATCCCTAGAACTTCAACTATTCACCAATGCCAACATTCACAATATTTAATAGTGTCGAGAAATACTATATGGGTCAGCTAGTCTAAGCTATCGAGATTCTGAAAATATAAAAATTACAAGAAATTGAATTAAATTGACTAACCAATTGAAGCTTGAAATGTTTTAAACCCTCCAACCGAATATTTCTTCTTCTCCATTAAGGTTCATCTTACATGAAGAAAGAATGAAATTGTTTTCATTCTCTTCTAGTAACTATGTTTTATTATTAATGTTATTATTATTTTATCAATTATATATTATAATATATTTATTAATTAAATTTTATAACATAAAACATTATGAAACACCCACCACCATCCACTATAATTATAAAGTGGTATAATTACTATTTTAGTCCTTATTCCATTTCTAGTTAATAAAAATACATAGTAATTGAACATTCACCACTTTTACAATTTAGTCTCTGAACCTTAATTACGCTCTAATTCAATAAAATTACTCAACCAAAAATCAATTTACTTCTAATATAACTCCACAAATATTTATGTCTAGTTTACGGAAACTAGCTCCTGATACCTCAATTTCCAAAACCACTAACTTTAGAACCGATACACTTGTACTTTGTCTAATTTTCTAAATAGCCAATACTATTATGCCAAGCTTCCGTTTAATACTGTAATAACCTCGTAAATATTAATAAATAATAGTTACTGACTTTATCATCGAAAAATAGAATTCTCAAACCATCGTTTTTGACACCACTAACTTTCGGGTCGTTACAATATATAGTTGACTTACCACTCTTGATATCAAACACCTAAGTTCAGTATATTACAAAGCATAAAAACATTAAGGTTTTCAAATGTATGGATCCATCATTAATTTATATAGGTAATTTGATTATCCTAGAAAAATACAAACAGTTGTAAATGTGATTATTCAATATGATGTCATTTTGTAAAGAAGTCTACCTAGGTCACATAGGCCTTTTCGACTTGTAACATTCTGAGGCTTAGGAAAAATATGAAATTCAAGAATGGTAAGCATCAAAATGGTTTCAAGAAAGAAAATAGTTTGGCACATCGTACCTTCCCTATTCTTCCTCCTACAGTGACCCTTACCCGCTCACTTCCTTTTTTCTCCTTCTCTCACCTTTATTATTTCTCCACATAAGAGATCATAACATAATATAGCAACTACGGCTACCTCACGAGTTTTTGCGCACTAATGAATGAGTTTTTTGTTTTTGTGATTTTGTAACCTTGTTCTTTTTCAATACATCTCACTCACAGATGCTTTAGCTTTTCAAGTACCTTTTCTATTCGTTTTGATTTTCTTTTCTAAAATTTTCTTTTTTTTTCGCACTTTATAGGCTAATCTATAATTAATATGTCACACCGATCTTTCCTATTTGACTATGTTTTTATAAAATCTGTCGTGATGTATCTACTTAACCCTCAATACGTATGTCCAGACGTACATTTTAGGACCAAAGAAAAATGATACATACAAATTAATATTTTTGGCTTGGGTTTTGTATAAAGGTTCGTTCATCAAGAAGTTTTTTATGGCTCAAATATAGGTATTAATGATGAATAAATAGAGTTAGATTTTTTGCTCTACCTGTGTACCAAATAATGCCTTAGGTCATCCCTAGGTATCTCAATATTCAAAAATTTAATCAACCAAACAATCACAAATTCAACAATCTATCATACATACTAGCATGTTTGTTTCCTTGTATTCTCTATATCATTTGGTACATTCAATTGCTCAATACCTACTTACAATGTAATATATAAAAAAAAATTAAAATACTATCATGCCAAATTTATAGTGAATACAATCAACCTATGTACATACTCCTAACAAATCACCTGTATTTCTACAAGCACAAGTACACAATTGACAATAAAAATTAAAAAAACATAAAAATTGAAACAAAATTTCTATGTTACCCCTACACTTTAGATAACACATTGTCCTGAATGTGTAACCCTAAAAAGACGAGGAAAGAAGTTAGCCAATTTTTCATGGTAGGTTTGTCATCTAAAGGTGGGTACTTCGTCCTTTGTTCGTTGTTTTACTCGAAATAGTTGTGCTCATTTCATGTGCGGTTCCTATACAAAAAATTTGTAAACAAAATAATAAAAAAAATATAATATTCTACTGTTACTCCTACTTCTAAAATGAAAACATCAAAAATATCATAAAATTAATTATAGTCTTTCAAAAATAAAAGTATAGTTTAATCATCATCTAAATCCTCAAAATGGGGTGACCACCCCCTTTCCATGGGTGCTTCCCCTTTCCTTGAAACATATACTTAGAAAGAGCCACCACTTGACGTATTTGCATGTTGGGTCGGGCTATGAATGATGGGACCATTTATCATGGAATATTGTGAGTGGAATGTCACCTCATAATCGTCCTCTTCTGTAACACCCCTAACCCGTATCCGTCGCTGAAATAATGCTAAAAATCAACTCAAAATAATTCAATTCCAAACATTTCATAAATCATAGTGTAATCCACTCAAACACATGCATATCGTCCCTTATTCGAGCCCTCGAGGCCTTAGAAACACTTTAGAAATGATTTGGGACTAAATTTGAAACATTTAGAACTTCATGGAAAAAGATAGAAAATTTCAAACTATATGGGTCACACGGTCGTGTGGCCAGGCCGTATGTCTCACACGGTTGAGACACATGCCCGTGTCTCAGGCTGTGTAATATTCAAAATAGTGACACACGGGCATGTCCCAGCCCGTGTTCGTGCCTGTGTAACTCTCTAACTTGGGTCACACAGCCAAGCCACATGCCCGTGTGCCATGCCGTGTAACTTTCCAAATGGGGTCACACGCTCGTGCGCTAGGCCATGTATTAGGACGTGTAATTGCCTAGCTTACAACCCTTTGAAACCTACAAGGGACACCCGACCATGTCGCATGGCCGTGTGTCACATACGGTTGAGAGAAATGCCCGTGTCTTAGGCCATGTGGATAAGAAATAGGCCAAATTCAAGCCATTTCTTTCAACCAATTCAAGCACACACCTACAAGCCATTTGCACATACAATCAAGCTTTAAAACATACTTAAAACATGCATAATAAGACCAATTCAATAGGTCATTTATCCAAACAACCAATATGCCAAAAGGCACCTCAGTCACAATTCATCAAATCACATTCAAACATAGCAAATTAGTCAATCAAAACATACTTTCATTTAGCCACATCAACACCAACCATTAAAGCATCAAAGTGCTAAAAGCACACCAACCATAATACCATATTTATAAGCCAAATATAACAACTATTTCATCAAAGACAATTCAACTATACATGCCACTGTAACCATGACCAAAACATCAAAATCTACTGATATAGTCGCTGGATAGTGTGATAGGTCCCCGATGAGCTTCCAAACTGATCGAGCGTCTGATAATCTATCAAACATAGTAAAAAAACAACGTAAGCACATAATGCTTAGTAAGTTAATAAATCATGAACATAGCTTACTATTTTAATACATAATCTTAAAAATAGAAATGAATAAATCCAACATAGCTTGACACAAGCCAAAGCATCATCAACAACACAAGTTAGTGATTAAACACATAATTTAGCAATATTATCACATGGTAAGGTATAGTACATGAGCATAACATCACTTAGATCATACTTTTCATATTCATGAGTGTTTATACTTTGACCATCAACAATTCATACCTTTCCATAATTTTTTAACTTAGCTTTTGGTACACGTACCGTTCTTTCCCTTTTCATGCCTATTGAACCACTTAGAATAATATCAGATACGTGGGAAGCTTAATCAAAGTATGCTAAACACATGGTCAAAACAATTCCTTTGATTTTCATTTATATAGATGCTCACTCGAGCCATAAATGGGTTTGCTCACACAAGCTGAAAGTAGAAATGTAGCTACATGATGCCGCTCACACAAGTTGACGAGTATCCGCAACAAATGTCAGAACTCAACCATTGGTAATGACATGTCATTTGTATCTTATATATTCCAAAGGTTCAAACAGGGATCGACAATCGTCGTAACATCGTTGGATATCCGTTGTAACATGATATGATAAATAACATCATAACATTTAAATCACATAGCATTAAAACACTATTTAAACCTATGAACTTACCTCAACTTTAAAGATGACAAAATAGAACCAACTAGTCCGAGACTTTATCTTTCCCTTAATCTAGATCCGTACGAGGCTTAACTTGACCTAGATAAGCAAATTCAATCCATTTAATATTCATTCTATTCAATTCAGTCCAAAATTCATACTTTTGCAAAATTACACTTTTGCCCTATTTTTTAATTTCTTTACAATTTAGTCCTTAAGCCCGTAAATTAAAATTCATGCAATTTCATCCACATAAAATGCTAGCCGAATTCAATATAAACCCATAATAACTCATAAAAATCATTATTTCACAATTTTACCATGTATTTTACATAATTTACAAATAAGTCCCTAATTGACATTTTCAACAAAAATCACTTTACAAAACTTGTTTATTAATCAACAAAGATTCATTTTCTTCCATCAAACATCAAAAATCACATAAACAAATTCATGGTAAAACCCTAACCCTTTAAAAATTTTGCAAATTATTCTCAAGGCTAGCTAGATTAAGTTACAATGGTCCCAAAAACGTAAAAATCATTAAAAATAGAATCGAAATTCACTCGCAATCAAGGATGAAATTGTAACAACCCATTTTTTAGTGGTGTCAGAAATAGTAGTTTCAGGGCCACAAATTTGATGAGTAAGTCCGTAAATATTATTAGTTCATATTTACAAGTCGAATATGGTTTGAAAAAGGTTTTTGTTATGATAATTTATATGATGTAAGTGATTAATTATGTTCAAGTGGTAAGACCCTGAGGTCAAGTGGTTTTAGAAAATGAGGTATCGGGACCTCGTTTCTATAAACCAAGCCTTGAATATTTTTATAAATATTTAAGAAGTGTTATTAAGAAATTTTAACATTTAGTCAATTAATTTATGAAAAAGGACTAAATAGTAAATGATGTAAAATTTGATTATTATATGATTGGATGGATTAAATGACTTAATAAATGAAAGTATATGGACTTGCATGGTAAATATACCATTTTAAAAATGTGTTGGACGATTAGTGGGGTTATAGTTAAAATAATAATGTTTTTAAATTATAAAAACATTATAATATGTGTAATAATGTTAATTAAATAATAAAAAGAAAATATAAAGAGGATTTATTCATCTTCTTTATCATTTTGCTGAATTGAAAAGGGGGAAGAAGCCAGTCTTTAGCTTCAATCTTTGGCCTTGCTTTGATGATGCATGTAAGTTCCTTTTAGCCTCGTTTCTTTTAATTTTTATATTTTTGAGATAGTTGCAACTAGGTCTAGCTAACCCGTACCTTTGATTTTAAAATTGTTAAAGATATTGAATGCTGCCATTGATGAATCTATGTGATTTTAGATATTAAATGATGAATTTGAAGTGTTGGTAGATTTTTGGAAGTATTTTGTTAAGTGATTTTGATGAATTTGTCAATTAGGGACTAAATTGTTAAAATACTAAAAATATAAGGACTTGTTATGAAATCGTTGCATAAATGGGCTGAATTGGATGCCATAAATATTCGAATATTATTAATTTGCAATAAAAATGGTTAATTTTCATGTTTTAGGCTCAAGGACTAAATTGAATAAAAGTAAATTTTTAGGGGCAATTTTGTAAAAATGTTAAAAATGACTAAATTGCGTAAGATACATTTTTGTACTACCTAAATTAATAAATTGAATGAAATTATTCATTTAGATCAAGATCGAGTGGAAAAATCAAGGAGAATAGAAAATTACTAAAATGACCCTATATTTTGACATTTTTGCAATTTAGCTAGGTAAGTTCATATTGACTGTATTATGTATAATTTTGATTAAATTTAATGTTAATATATGATTTTATTGAAAATGAATCAATATATATGTTATTATTAAATTTATCATGTTATGAAACGACGTAAATCCAACGACGTACGACAATTATCGAGCCCCGTTTGAACCTTATTAATTTGTAGGATACAAATGACATGTTATTAGGGTTTACATGTTTCAGGTGCTAGTCTTGAACGCCCTACCGGTGGCTGGGTTTCAGCATGTGTGGCTAATACTCTACAGCTCGTGTGAGTAGCATCATGTAGCTACATTCCGACTCACAGCTCGTGTGAGCAGGCCCATTTCACAACTCGAGTAAGCATATTTATTTCATGGCTTGTGTAAGTATATATGTACAGGGAATGATAGACTACGGTTATATGTTTAGCACACTTTAGTAAGCTATCCCGCGTTTCCAACGGTATTCTAATCGGTTCAACGGGCATGAATTTACAAGGATATGGTAAGTGCTCTATATTAACCAAGACATGTATGTATGAAAGACTTTGAAACGGTGAGCTACATGGAAAATATGTTATGTTGAGATGGATGATAAATCTATTTGAGTCATGCTCAGGTATAATGGTTATCCATGTCAAATTCATATGAATCATGTTTAAATGAACTAACATGTGTTGTTGATATGCTTAAGCTTATGCCAAGCTTGTGGATACGATTGATGTTTATGATTATGCTTGTATTATGCATATGAAATGGTAAGAAATGGAATGAATTGATAAGTACGTAATTGTGATGTATTATGATGTTATAAAAAGTTTAATATGATAAATGATGTATTTACTTGTGAGCAAAATGCTTATGCTATGGATGAATCTACCTATGTCATGAATAAATACACTGAATTGGGAATTAATAATGTTGTTTAGGCTTATGATAAGCTTTAGGCGTGGAATGGAAAGTAAGTAAATAGAAAGATATATAATCGTATAAAAAGGTGGATGATTATATTATGTCTCATAAAATCCTATTATGTTATGAATAGTTAATATATATACAATATTAATGAACTTACTCATTTGTGAGTTGATGTTTATGGCTGATAAATCTTAAGGCATTGATATAGGTTTATATTATGCTTATGGTTATGTGAGCTTACTAAGCATTCATTATGGAAATGTAATATGGAAATGTGATATTATGCTTATGGTTATACGAGCTTACTAAGCATTCATTGCTTATGTGGTTTTCTTTCTTTTACTTTGTAGATTATCGGAGCTCGATCGGGTTGGAAGCTAGTCGGAGATCCATCATACTATCCATCAATTTTATCGGTAGATTTTGATGCTTTGATCGTGATTATAATGGCATGTATAGGTGGACTTATGTATGATGTTTAGTTAATGATATTGGCATGAATTGTTTCTTTCAATTTGTGAAACTTATGTTATTTTGATGCCTTGATGATTTTTGTGCTTTTGGCACTTTGATACTTAATGGTTGGTGTTTATAAGATCAAATTGATGCATGGTTTATGGAAAAAGTGGCATGTGTTGGTATGGTTGTAAAGCGATAATTTAAGGCATGTTTTGATAGGGAATTTAATCAAGTATGTTTGGTTGAATTATGACCATTTGGACATAAATTTGGTATGTATATATGTTGGTTGTTGGAACCATTTGGAAATGGCTAGATTGGTAAAATTTAAATGGTTTTGATGCATTTGAGAAGTGGTCCAAATGGTAAGGTCATTTTGATAAGTTTTAATATGGAAACAAGTTAATGTATTAATGGTTAAATATGCACAAGTTTAGGATTGTTTAATGTATAGTTGTTTTGTGGTTGTTGAAATAGCCATTATGTTTGGCTTATAAATATGATATTTTGGTTGATGAATTATTTGTCATGTTGGCATGTATATATGTGGTTTTATTGTAACATCCCTAACTTGTATCTGTCACCGGATAGGATTACGGAGCATTGCAAAAGTTTTCATTTCAAAACAAATAAAATTTAAACATTTTAATTCGTATCATTAATCATAGCAAAACCAATCTATAACATGCATATCGTCCCTTAATGAGCCCTCGAGGCCCTAAAAACACTTTAGAAACAAGCTGGGACTAAATTGGATACTTATAGAATTTTTTGGAAAGAAGGTAAAAATTTTCAAACTACAAGGGTCACACAGTCACGTGGCCAGTCCATGTGGCTTACACAGCTGAGAGACATGCCCATGTCTTAGGCTGTGTGGACATTCGAAGTAGGGACACACGACTATGTCCCAGCCCATGTCCGTGCCCATGTAACTTTCTAACTTGGGTCACACGGCCATACCACATGCCCATGTGCCGAGCTGTGTACCCTTTGAAATGGCCTCACACGCCTGTGTGTCACACAGGGCTGAGACACACGCCCGTGTCTTTGGCCGTGTGGAAAAGAATTAGGCTATTTTCAAGCCAATTCTTTCCCAAATTTGTGCACACTTGTGCAACTCAAAAGCTCTCAATTCAAGCTCCAAAATTATACCTAAAATGTGCATAAACAAGCTGATACAATATGATAATAATTCATACAACCAATATGCCCTTAGGCACCTCAAGTTACATAACATTAAATGTGTCCAAACACAAGCATAATATAGTCACTAATAACTTAACATTTGCAATCCAAATTCAATACCATTTCATACCAGTTTTGCCACATTCCAACATACCAACAATGATCATTCATATTATGTATTTACTTGACCATTCCAACACAAAACATTCATTTACCAAAATGACAAAATATTAACCATCAATAAGCCACATACACATGCCAAAGCATAATGACTATAATATCAACCAAAACACTTATACATGCCATTATAACCAAAACATAGCAACACCAAAATCTACCTATTTAGCCGATGGATAATGTGATATAACTCCGACAAGCTTCCAACCCAAATGAGCTTCCGGTTAACTACAAAACATAGAAAAATAAACACAAGGTAAGCATGTTATGCTTAGTAAGCTCGTAACATATAATCTATGCTTGTCAAAACATTTCACAACCTTAAAATAAATACACACACATATATATATCAATCTAACATATGAGTAATTGATTCATAAGCTTAACTCATTTGTATTCATACTTTTCATTGTCATGAAAACACGTACTTCCTACCTTCCATAGCAACAAGGCAATTAATATTTAAATATCTTACTGAAGCTTACACGAAATACTAACACAATGGTTGACACCATTCCTTTTCATAATTCGATAGCCGAAGCTACCCATTTTCACATTTTGATGGTCGTCACCAACCCTTTTCATTGTTGATGATCGTCACCAACCCTTTCCATTGTTGATGGTCGTCACCATCCCTTTTCATAATTTTATAGCCAGAGCTATCTGTTTTCATGATTTGATAGCCGAAGCCATCCCTTTTCATAGTTCGATGGTCATCACATCCCTTTTCATAATCGATAGTCGAAACTATCCCTTTTCATAATCGATAGCCAGAGCTATCCCTTTTCATATTCGATAGCCGAAGCTATCCCTTTTCATTTGTCAATGATCGTCGATTTTTTCGTCAAGACACAATTTGGTATTATGCAATAATAGCATTTAAATCATAATTTAAAACACTATTTAAACGTACGAACTTACCTCGACAATAAATGTAGAAATAGAGTCAATTAATTCGAAGCTTTTTCTTTGCCTTGATATAGAACCGTACGTAGTCTATCTTGATCTAAATGAATAAATTCGATCAATTTAATAACTATTCTATCAATTCAATCCAAATTCACATTTTAGCAAAATTACAAATTTGCCCTTATAATTTTGATTCCTTTTCAATTTAGTCCTTAGCTTATAAAAATAAAAATTCATGCAATTCATCCTTAACTCACTATAGCCGAAATTCATATAGGTCCTTAGAAAGTCCTTCATTTCATTTATTTCGCAATTTCACCATGTATAATTTCTATTTTTCAATTTAATCCCTAAATGACAATTTCATAAAAAATTACTTAACAAAAGTTTTTTTATCTATCAACAACTAACCACTTTCTTCCATAAAACATCAAAAACAACACATATACCTTCATGGTAAATCCTTAGACTTTTAACAGTTTTGCAAATTAGTCCCTGGGATAGCTAGATTGATCTCATGTAAAGACTTCAATTGCCGAAACTTCAAAGTGTTAAAATAGAGTTTTATTCTCTACTTTTGGTCAAGTATAGCTTAGGAAGATGATACCTTACTTAATTAGTTTTTGTTTTACTTAATTTATTTATTAAATTACTTAATTAACCTTGTTATAAAACCATTAAATCACCTAATAAAGTTTCCATAATAGTCCACTTATGATATTAATGGTTTATTTACAACATAAACCCTACAACCATTAAATAATATTTCTATTTAATCCCTTTAACTTATATAACTCAATTTTTGCACTTTATGTGATTTAGTCCTTTTTATCAAATTAATCATGCAAATAATAAAATTTCTTAACGAAATTTTTTACGACACTACTAACATGCTGTAGACATTAAAATATTAATAAAATAAATATTTCAACGTTGGATTTGTGGTCTTGAAACCACTGTTTTGATTTTACTAAAAATGGGCTGTTAGAACTGTCCCCCTAAAGAAATTTTCGTCCCCGAAAATCTTACCAGAAAAGAGGTTCGAATATTGTTTTCTCATAGCTTCCTCTGTCCTGTGACGTTTCGAAAGAAGCCTTACTAAAGCTATGCACTTATTTCTCAATTCTTTAACCTCACGAGCTAAAATTCTGATCGGTTCCTCACTGTAGGACATATCAGGCTGAATCTCCACATCCGCCGATGAGATGACATGTGAAGGGTCAGATTTGTACTATCATAACATAGATACATGAAGCAAATTATGAATCATTTCTAACTCTGACGGTATAGCAAATCAATATCCTATTGGTTTAATTCTTTCAAATCTCACACGGCTCGATAAATCGCGGACTTAGCTTTCCTTTTCGACCAAAACGAAGAACTGTCTTCCAAGGCGCTACTTTTAGGAATACTCTGCCGCCAACTTGAAATTCAATGTCTTTACGTTTAAGATCCGTATATTATTTATGTCGATCCGAAGTTGCTTTCAAACTATCCCTTATGACTTTTACTTTTTCCTCAGTCTCTCGAATCAAATCAACCTCGTGAATCTTTTTCTCACTAAGCTCAGTCCAATACAATGGAGTTTGGCACTTACGACCATACAAAGCTTCATACGATGCCATCTTTATGCTTGACTGATAACTGTTATTGTACGCGAACTCAACCAACAATAAATATTTCTCCTAATTGCCTTCGATTTCTAACACACAACAACGAAGCATATCCTTGAGTATCTGAATTACTCGCTCGGAATGACCATCGGTCTGAGGATGAAATGCAGTGCTAAAATGCAATTGCATACCTAGAGCTTCCTGTAACTTTCTCCAGAATTGTGATGTAAATCGCAAATCTCTATATGAAATTATAGAAATTGGCACTCGGTGCAAATTGAAAATTTCAGAAACATATAACTCTGCTAGTCGCTCGAGGGAATAATCTATATGTACCAGAATAAAATGTGCAGACTTCATCAGGCGATCAACGACAACCCAAATTGCATTTTTCTTTTTCAAAGATAGGGGTAAACCCAGTATGAAGTCCATTATAACTCGATCCAATTTCCATTCCGGTATCATCACTGGTTGCAATAACCCAAAAGGTACCTGATGTTCAGGTTTAACTTGCTGACATGCTAAACTTCTCAATACAAAGTTAAAAATCTCATGTTTCATTCCCAATCACCAATACATCTTTTTCAAATCACTGAACATCTTATTACTTCCCAGCTGAACAAACAAGCTACCACCATGAGTTTCTTGTAAAATCTTTCGAATGAGCTCTAGATTATTCGCTACACAAATTCTACCTTTGAATAATAAGTAATTATCGGGCCCAACCTAAAATTCTGAATTGGAAGTTGACTCACTTTATGTCCATTTACCTAGCAACTCGTCATCACACTTTTGAGCCTCACAGATCTGTTGTAAAAACATCGGTCTACCTTTCAACTTAACTAAGATTGAACCATCATTAGATAACATCAGTCACGTATTCATCGCTCGCAAAGCAAATAAAGACTTTCTAATCAGAGCATTAGCAACCACATTCGCTTTACCCGGATGATAATAAATAATCAAATCGTAGTCTTTTAATAACTCGAGCCACCTATGCTGTCTCAGATTCAAATCTTTCTGCGACATTAGATACTTCAAACTCTTACTTGGATGATAATCAATAATCAAATCGTAGTATTTTAATATTCGATTTATGGTTCCATATACCTTTTCCTTGAGTTAAATATTTTATAATGTCATCAATGTCTATCTTTCTAAATGTATTTAAACCAGTGTTATCTAGGAAGTCCTTTGCATAGTATAGGAAATTATAAAATTCACATATATCTCAAGGAGTAACCCGTACTTCCTTACCTCTTACGGTAATAGTTTCCCATATTTCATCATACGTTCTCTTCATCTTTTGATCTCTAAAAGAGGCATAAAATTTTGAAACTACTGGGATAACCATATTTTCTTTAGAACTGACACAAAATCGCTCCCATCCATGTTATCAGACCAATGTCCAAATCTCATTACGCAAAACCATTGATGGTTCGAATCCTCATTCTTGAATAAAAGTTTTTCTTGTAATTTGAGAAAGTATTTCTCAGCATTTAGATTTTGAAATTTTTGAGGATTCGAAACCATCGATGTAACACCCCAAAATTTCTAATTTCGTTATTGTGAAAATATGACACAAATATATGTCTACTTCAGTGGTTAAGTGTTCTGGGTGTGTGTATGAGGTCCCAAGTTCAAGCCTTGACTTGGGAAAATTTTGGAATTTTTATGAATAAAGCCTTATCTCTGGTCAGTAGGCTTATAGTTAAAAGTTGGTAAAAATATATTAGAATGGGCTTGTTGGTTTCGTGGCTAAGGTGTGTGTTGGCGAGTGGGAGGCCTGGAGTTCAAGTCCCTGCGCGAGCAAGGGAATTATTTTTTGTTGCTTGGCCGTGTGGCATGGTGGAGTCCTAGTCAAATTGAAATTTCGAGTAGTGGAGTTGTTGTAGGAGGTTAGGGGGAGAATTAAGGAGACGAGTTGCCAAATTTTTAGGTATTATCTTTTTGTTTATTTTTTTTTCAAATTTCAGACTCTTTTTCACCTTTCTAACATTTTCTCTCTTCTCCCCCACTCTCAATTTTCGGTTTTCCTCTTGTTTCTAAATAATAAATCCTTACTGCTGAATTTCCTTTGAATTTCCCCCATTTTCGTTGTCTTTCATTATTTTTTCCCCTTTGTGTAAGCATGCAATTATGTTGTACGGTAAGTTTTCATTTTATTAAACTCGAATATTACTATGGATAAGGGATTAAGGGATGTTTTGTTGACTGTTAGGAGTCGATCGTGAGGCTGGAATTAACATTCGTCGATTTGACTCGAAGTGGCGATTGTTTGGTAAGCATATAGGGTATGTGTTTTCTTGTGTTGTTTGGGCGAGTGGTTTTGGCTTTGAATTCATTCTTCACTTTGTTGAAATCTTCGTTAATGAGGAATGGTTATTTTTACAGCAGCGAATCGTTTCAATTGCTATCTCCTTCGTGTTGAGTAGTGGTGGAATTGTGCAAAGTTAGAAGGTTTTTGGTGATCTCGGGATTGGGTAATCAACAAAAACGAAATAGGTGTGTACCCAAAACGCAGAAAATGGGATTAAGCAAAAATTCAAAATTACTTGTTGTCGAGAAATAAGAGAAATAAGAGAAAATGATGCGAAAAATTGTAGATAAAGGAAATAAGGGTGTTATAATCTTAGAAATCAACATTCTGCATTAAAATAGTTTTGGACAGCAGTAGTAGTCTAACAATGAAAAATCATCTAAAATAGTGAAAATTGAGTTAGAGGTTGAATATATTATGAAATTAAATTGTGTTGAGTATAGTTTTTCATGGAAGAAACAATATAAGCAATGAAATTGTAAGTTATAAGATATAATGAAATTTGTGAGACAAGGTCAGAATGGTTTCGGGTTCCCCTATTTTGACTTTGGAAAATCATCAAAAATTGTAAAAAAATAATTAAGGGTTTAAATTTATTCGTTTAAATCCTTAATGAGTCTATTTTCAAGAGAAACAAATAGAAACATCATCCAAATTTCGTACTATGAGATAAATAATTTTTAGTAAGGAAAGGTTAAAGGTATCAAACAGCAGACTAGGGATAACTTTAAAGATTTTACTGTACTGATTTGATAAGCTATAAATTTTGAAAAATTTATAGTAGAAAGGTATTTGAGTCTAGTTTCGAAAACATCAAGCGGATCTTAATTTAGAATTCTGTAGCTTAAGATATAAATACATTAGTGACAATGACTCAAGTAGACAACTCTGAATGATCATATAAGTAAATAGTGAAACCATATATGAATATTTAGCTAGCATGAGTTACATTAAAAATGGATCACACGGCCAAGGCCAATTTGGGCCGAGTGGGCCACACGGGCACACAAGGGCGTGTGGGCCCATTATTACTGAAATGATTCTAAGGTTGCACGAGTCGCTCAAGTCGACTGTGAACCTACTATAAGGTCGATAAGTGCTACTTAGACCCCTAAATGTGTGAAATTGATTGAATGATATTTGTACTGAGCATGTTAATATCTGAAGTGAATATATATACTGAAATTGCATAATAGCATATCATCCACGTATGATACATTGCATTGGGTTGGGGGTTGTTATTCGGAGGAAGTGTACTGAAAGGCTTTAAGCTTAATTTACTAGTAGCTCAACTACAAACTACTGTTTTGTGCTGCATTCGATACTACTTTAAGTGTACGAATGGGTGGGTTGATTATATCCCTACATGGAGTGTAGGATTGGACGGAGATGATGGGTAGAGGTTGGATGGGTAGGATTTTGCTATTGCATATCTGTTACTGCTACTGTGATGGGCTAAGGCCCTACTACATTTTTAACACTGTACTGAGATGGGCTAAGGCCCAAACTATCACTGATACTGAAAAGGGCTTAGGCCCAAGACTGTTTAACTGTGTAGTGTGAATACTGATTGTTTGTTTGTTTCTGCGGGATTACACACTGAGTTTACATAAACTCACCATTTTTGATTAATGTCCACAGGTAATCCCCAGACTTAGACGGTTCGGTGCGACGGAGGACTCAACGGTGACCACAGTAATTTTTGGACTTCATGGTTTTCAATTTACGTTTTATGATTTAATTATTATTGATTAGGGTTGTAAGTTAAGGACCTTCTGGGACTTTGGTTTTAAATTTTGGGTTTTTATTTATTTATTTTACTTTATGGATTTATACCTGCTGGTCGTAGGAAATTCGATTTTCAAAAAGTTAAAGTATTTTCTAAACGCATGATCTCATAGACTCTTTTACTAAAGCTTCTGCAATGAGGGATGTTTCAAAACAAATGTTTTAAATGAATAAAGACATCTTCTTAAGTTCTAATAAAGATTTACTAAAGATAATAACATGAAATGTTTTCAACGTAACAACTAGATTTTAAAAACACTATCGTGTGACATTACCAGATACAGCCATAACGTCTAAGCTGGGTTTGGGTTGTTTCAATTGAAGTTTTTATGCATTGGTCTTCCTAGTTTTCCTAAGAGGCATATTTGTTATAATGTTCACTAGAACTTTGTTTCTTCTCTTCCAAAAGTGATGATGATTCCCCTTATGAACCTTTCACTTTTCATCTGCGCTAAATAGAATTCAAGATAGAAAATGGAGGGTTGTAATTTTAGGATTCAATGAAAAAGGGATTTTTGGAGTTTTATGAAAGTTGAGAGTGTTTTGAGAGGCTTAAGGGGTTAAAAGAAGTTGGAATGTAGGGTTAAAGTGTTTTTAGGTTTTTAACTAGGGATTTTGAGGCTAAAAATGAGGTAAAAATAGGGTTTAATCAATCGGGTTATGCAATAGGGTCAGGTTGACCTTGAAAAAATTTACAGTAATGTCATGACACAGGTGTTTTCGTGTCGTGACACCCTTTCCAGGATACCGATGTCACAATGTCAGGGTTTGTTGTCGTGACACCCTTTACAGTAATGTCATGACACAGGTGTTTTCGTGTCGTGACACCCTTGGTAAACTTTCTTTTGAGGTGCTGTGTAGTGACATCGAGAGGGTTTTCTCAATTCTTTTGATTCTAGAAGCGATGTGACGCTGGGGTTCCGTGTTGTGACATTGACTTTGTTTTGACCCAACTTTCCAATTTCGCAAAGTGCCTTGGGTTCTATTTAATAAAAAATGTAATAAAAATTAAGGTATAAACTAATTGGTTAATTAAAAAAAATACAATATTATACATAAAATTAACATTTTATTAACAATATGTTAAGTCTTTCTGTTGAATTCATCCGTCAGCTTGATTAGCGTGCCCATGGATGCTTTCTTGGTTCCATTTCTGTCAGTGTTAGTCCAACATCCATCATGTCGTTCTACTTTTCTCCACTAATCCCGTTCTTTAATTATGTCCTTTTTGTCCTGTGTTTATTACAGAAAATATCTGTCTTAAATCGAAACACTTATCCAAAGTTATAAGAATTTTGTAATGCAATGATCCCCTGAATCTCTTGTAATCTTGTACTTGTAGGTTATCCGAATGATATACTTTTCTTTCAATTTTTCTCTCTTCAAAGTTATTAATGATCTTGATGGGGCATAAAACTTTTTCTAACACTAGGGAATTACTAAGATTTACCTCAAAATCTATTGTTATATTTTCAATTGACACCTTATTCCTACGATAACACATTAATCTTTCTTCTGTCATTTCTTTTAGTTGGCTAATACTTCCATTGTGTGGTTTAAGTACGAAATGGAGACCTTCTAAGTTCCTTAGCTCTAATTCCCTCATTGGTGTAGTTATGTGATTAAGGATATCTTCTGGTTTTCTTGATACTCCATTGATATGTACAACCCTAAATATATTAATGCTTACAGGTTACTCTAGAGATCTTTATAATTTTGAAGTGCCAAATTAAGGATTATATTTTTGTAAAAGATATTAATGCTTACTGGAATCTCCTTTGAAGTCTCATCCTCTTTTAAAGCATTCTCTGTTGGTTACATAGGGGTTGACAAATTACAAGCTAATTGAGATAGGCTAACACAACTTACCTTATCAGTTATGAATTAATGTTGATCATATTCCGGTTGTGATGGACTCAATATTGGTAAAAATGAGAATTCAGTGCTTGACTTATTGTGTTTGATTATCAATTCTATTATTGGCTCTGTCTTAAATTGGATGGTTTTTGACTAGATGAGGGAAGAAAAGTCCTTCTTGTTAACTCTGTACACACCGTTTCATTTATCAAAAGATCATTCGTCCTATACAAATTTGTTTACATTGTAGAATACCATATAACAAAACAGCTCGAAAGGCGTTAACGTTAGAAACATTCAATGTGAGTGCAATTCTAGTGCCAATGAATTGCATCCACATCTTAGCAACAGGAAACATTATAGCCTGGGTGAAATTCGCTGGAAACTCTATGTCTGGACTGTAGTTCCAACTACCCATTCATTATGTTAAATATTCTAAAATTTTTTTAAATTAATATTCTGAATAAAATATTCCATGTCAATATTCTGAAATTTGTTTAAATCAATATTCTCAATAAAATCTTTTTCATAAAATGGGATGTTATAAAATTCACAAATATCATTAGGGGAGATTGGAATGTCATCCCCTTGTACTTCAACATCAGCTTTCAGTGCATTATAGCCTTGTTTAATCGCTTAGTCTTTAAGGGATGCATAAAATTCTTGAACCATAGGTATGATTGCATTATTCATGGGAGTAACACCAAACTGCTCCCAATGATGGTAGGAAAACAAAGTCCATATTTTTTTACAGTGGACCATCGAGGGTTCAAACCCTCGTTCTTGGATCAAGGGTCTCCCTTGTAACTCAAGAAAATATTTTCTCACGTTCACATTATGAAATCGAGATAAGTCCAAAACATTCAACGCTTCATGAACTTGGTTCTCTTTTTCTTTCTGGGAGACATTCTAATAAAAACATCTTACTGAGGATATAAATGAACAACAAATAATGGAACAATAAAATAGAGTTGAGATTACTTAACCTCAATATTGTATCTGGTTTCTCTTTAATTTGATGACGACTTCCCTTCATGTGGCCTCTAGAATTAGGGATAAAGGATTGAAAACCTAGATTTTGAATGAAAAGGGTTTTCGGGATTTAAAGGTTTTAGAAAGATTTTAGCAAAGGTTGGGTTTTAGAATGAGGTTAGATTATATTAGAGGGGTGTTTTATGTTTTAAAATAGAGTTTTTAAGGTTAAAATTGGGTATAATAAGGGTTATTCCACCGGGTTGCGTGAATGTGTCGGGTCGGCCCTGCAAAAATTCAGAGTGACGTCGCAACACAAGGGTTCCGTGATGCGACATCTTTAGCAGACTACCCATGTCGTGACACCGAGGTTTATTGTCGCGATACACCCTGTAGTTTTGAAAATCTAAGAAGCTGTCTTTTATGTCGTGACACAGGTTTGTGATGTGACAACATCGAGTTGATTGTTGAACTTCTTCATTACTGCGCACAATCTTGAGACACAATTTTCTGTGTCACGAAGTTGACCTTGTTTCCAAAATTCTTGATCTTCAGAATGCTTCAAGCTCTTGGTAGACCTATATTTGACCTACTTGTAATAAATTAACAACTTAGTTAGCGGAGTATACAATTAGTATAGTTAAAAATAATCAAACAATGGGAAGATGTCAGGTCTTTCTACCGGACTCGTCCAACACCCATCATGCCATTCTATTTGTCTGCAATTTTCTCTTTCTTTGAAGTTATCTTTCCAGTCTGCTTTAACAATCGACAGCTCTTTTCGAAGGTCATAACTATTAGTGATTTGCAAAGCCACATACAGTTGTTGTATATATTTTTCTCAATTGTTGTCTATGTTATTTGTATCATTCTCATTGGTTAGGTATGGATTTTCAGGAGTACTTTTTAAAGCGACCAGCAGAGGGATTGAGAAAAAAATATTGCATTGTGCTATTGGAGTTGTGTTTCTATAGGATATTAAATTCATCCATGTATGTAGATAATTCCTTTAGATGGTTCTTGTAAGAATCGAACAGCCTGTAATGGCTTTAGCTCGAAGCTTATACACATCGATTGTTTAATTTGATTGAAACTTGCTATATGATTGTAAGTTCTATCAATATATATATTTCTCTCCCTTCAATATCTGGCAAATTCTTGGATTTATAAACTTCTGGAATGCTTGATTTAGAACTAAAGATGTGAAAAGGATGGTCAATTCAAGCTTATCCTTCGAGGTTGCTAGTTTACTCTTCTTTTTGTTCTGTGAATTTTTGAATCGATAGACATTTTTCTATTAACTCAGTCCTAACTATCATTTTCTCTGTTGGTGGGTCTATTTTATACTATTCTTGTAGTTTAGCTTCTTCAGCATTCCTCTAGATTTCTGGGATGATGAGTTCCATGTCTATTTGATTCTTTGATTCATTATCCATTTCCTCCACTAGCTCCATATCTTCTCTTTCGAAAATCTTGTTTGATTCGTCTAGATAATCTTTTATCTACTGAAGTGGATAACAGTCTGAGAGTTCTCCTTCGCAAGCGTCTATGATGACATTCTTCTTACTGCTCAATTTTGGACTTAGCACCTCTTGGTACCTTTTTGATGGCATATCATCATGGTCATTATCATCTTGGGGAAGAATTGGGGTTTCTCCTCGGAGTTGATTTAATTCAAGAATTAGTAATAGTTGATTCTCCTGGATCTCCTAATCTTTATAGACTCTTTCTTCGTAAATATCTTCGTCATAATCGAAGTCTTCATAAGACCACATATAATAAAAGTCATCCATGACTTAGTGTTGACTGATTATTTGGTTGATGATGTTTAGGATTCCTAAAAAAATGTTATAAGTGTTAATTGAAAGTGGTAACTATAACCTACAAATTTCCCAATTATTCTTTTAAAATGCAAACATTAAAATCAATCTAATGGCATTGCCTCCTAGGTAACAGCACCAACAACTTGATTGCCTCCGGACATACTAACGTCCAGAATGTGAATTCTGCAATAAATATAAAAAGAAAAGGCTGTTTTTGCAAGTATATTGGCTAAGTTGTAAAATAGTTTTACAACGAAGTAGGTGAGTACTCCAAGGATCGTGCCCAAGGGAGGCGACTACTAGATCAATTCTAACCTAAACACTAAAAGAACTAATTAGTAATTTTAAATTAGTTATAGTACAAAATATAAAATAAAGGATTTTAGGGGTTTTTTTATAATAATAAAGACAAATAACATAAAAAGAAATAGACTTGAAGAGATAGAAAGCGAGAATAAATTAAATATTAATTATGGGTGACTAGCTTGTTTCGGTAATGATCACCTCTGGATGTACTAATGTCCAAAGTGTAAATACTACAATAAGATATAGAAATATGAGGCGGTATCTGCAAGTATACGAGTTGAGCTGTAATACAGTTTTTGCAATGGAGTAGGTGAGTACTCCGATGATCGTACCTAAGGGAGGCAAGTGCTAGATCAATTCTAACCTAAACACTAAAATATCTAAAGAGTACTTTCAATAAAGTATAGTATAGGAACATAAAAAGGGTTTATTAAGGTTTTTATAATAAAAAATAACCTAGAAGAAATAAAACTCAAGAGATAGAAGAATAGAATAAATCAAATCTTGATTATAGGTGATTAGTTCATTTCGGGTTCCTCGTCAATCAACTAGTCGCTACCCTAGCAGAATCCTCTGATCTTCCACTAACATAATGAGTCAATAATAAGTAATTATCTTCTGACCTCACAGTCCAAACTGGTTTCAGGTGAAGGTGTTGATGAATGAACAATACCAATTTTGGGTTAATTCTCACCTTTATGTCTTCTTGGGGTTGTCAGGCCTACGGTTTGTTTCACATTCATCCTTTCCCAAGTAGCTGATCCATTGAGCAACCCTATAAAATAGCTAATAGATCATACCTTCACTCGTTAATCCCCATAGAGGGATTAGTTCCTCATGGCTTTCATACACAAAATGAAATAAAAAGAAAGCATGCTAATTAAATTGACAAGATAAAGTAAATGAAAGAGCCTGATTGTATTGAGATTAATTGTGAATCCCTAAAGTTTGAATGCTTCTACAATTCAGATCTCTTGAAATCAACAAGAACAACAAAAAGAAATCTAAAACCTAAGAATGAAATAAACTAAACTAAATTTTACAAAGAGAATTTAGGCTAAAGGAATGGTGTCTATAACATGTAACAACCCATTTTTAGTGAAATCAAAACAGTGGTTTTGGGACCACAAATCTGAAGTCGGAGGAATTTTTTTATTATTTTATGGTCTACTGTATGATAGAAATATAGTATAAAAATTTTGTTAATAAATTTTACCATTTACATACTTGATTTGATGAAAAAGACTAAATTGCATTAAGTGCAAAAGTTGAGTTCTAATAGTTATTGGTATTAAATAGCTATAGAATTTGAAATTGGAGGTCCTTATATAGTAAATAGACCATTAAAATGCTTAGTGGATAATCATGAATAGTCATCATGAGAAATTGAATGAAATATTAAGGGTAATTTAGGAAAATTAGTGATTAAAGTGATAATAAATAAAATAAAATAATCTATTCTCATCAGCTACCACCAAATAAAAAAAGAGAGAAAACCTAGCCATGGAAGCTTGAATATTAGCAAGCTTGTTTTGCTCAATTAGGTATGTATTCTTGTCCCATTTTTTATGATTTTTATGTTTCCGAGATCGTAGTAGCTTAATCTAGCTATCTTAGGGATTAATTTGCAAAATTGTTAAAGTATAGGGTTTTTCCATTGATGAGCATACTTGAGTTTTGAAGTTTTATGATAGGAAATTAAAGGTTGTTGTTAGATAAACAACTTTTGTAAAGAGAATTTTGATGAAATTATCAATTAGGGTTTAAATTGAAAAAGGTGATAAATTTAAGGTAAAATTGTGAAATTATGAAATTATGAATTATGTGGGCTGCTATTAATATGTATAAAAATTGACTAGGCTTGAGTAAGGATTAACTTGCATGAAAGTCATTTTCCAAGCCTAGGGACTAAATTGCAAATTAAAAGGGTAGAGGCAAAATAGTAATTTTGCCAAAATATGTGCTGGACTAAATTGAATATGAATTATATTGAATTGAGTTAAATTCATTCGTATAGATCCGGTTAGAACTAGTACAGAGTTAGATCGAGGAAAAGGAAAAATATCAGATTAGCCGCCTTCGTATCTACGTACAATTGTCAAGGTAAGTTCGTGTAATTAAATTGTGCATTTATATGTGTTAAATTGAATTATTTTTTGTGAATTGTATAATTGCCATGAATAAATACAAGTTGTATATCCAACAATTACTGAGTCCCATTTGAACCATAGGAATTCATAGGATACAAATGACATGTCATTAGGGTTACCGATTTGGTTGGGGTCCTGCATGTGTTTGGAATATTTTGATGTGCATATAAGTGGCTTTATCAAATTTTTGTGTGTTTGATATGGTACAATGAAAGAAAGTAAAATGTGGTTTTGAATATGGATATATGAATTGGGTCAAATAGGTAAATTGAGATACTTGGTTGATATGTCATTAAGTTAATATTTGAGATGCCTAAGGCACATTGGTTGTATATGGTTATATTTCATGTTTAAGACTTGATTTTGACTTTTTTTGAATGCCTTGTTATGGCTTGTTGATCTGCAAAATGTTGAGTTAGGTTAATGTCAAATTGGGTGAGAAATGTGGCTTGGAAAATGGCCTAGTTTTGTCTACACAAGCAGAGACACGGGCGTGTGACTTAGACGTGTGTGACAAACGGCCATGTGACACGGCCGTGTGTCCCCTGTATCTTTTAATTTGTGCAATTCAGTATGCTCACGCAGCCTAGCACATGGGTGTGTGACCCAAGTCAGTATGCTCACATGGGCATGGGCTGGAACACGGCTATGTGTCCTATTTCAAATGCCCACACGGCCTGAGACATGGACGTATCTCCTGACTGTGTGAGTCACACGGCCGTGTGTCCCCTACAGCTTTGTAAAAATTTCAATATTTTCCAAAAAATTCTATGAGTATCCGATTTAGTCTCACTTATTTCTAAGGCGTATTTTGGGCCTAAGGCTCGTATAAGGGACAATATGTATGATTTTTATTGGTTATTGACATTAATGCTATATGATATGAAATGTTTATATTTTCTATCTGTTTGATTTGTAAACTCCAGTAATGCTCTGTAACCCTATTTGGCGACGGGTTCGGGTTAGGGTGTTACATAACAAGTGACAAATGAGCCTATTTATAGCCTTCAGGTGGTCATCGTCCTTAACCTTAGGTGAGCAGATGTAACACCCCGAACCCGAGACCGACACCGGAGTCGGACACGAGATGTTAACAAACTTTGAAAAATTTCCTTCCAGACACTGCCCAGTCTGAGTACTAGTCGCTTCAAAATCATATCTTGAGTTTCACAACTCGAAAATCAGTTTGGTGATTTTTTCCTGAAACTAGACTCATGTCCCCACCTATGTATTTTTTTCTAGAATTTTTGGTCGGGCCAATTAGTACAGTTTATTAGTCAAGTCTCCCATGTTACAGGGGTCGACTACACTGACCTTTTCCCATTACGACTTAGATATCTCTCTGCACAGAGCTTCAATACTGATGCCGTTTGTTTCTATGGAAACTAGACTCAGAGAGGAATCCATACATATATGGTATGACCCTAATTAGCTCTGGTCAATTTATAGTGAATTTCCAAAGGCGGAACAGGGAATCCAGAAACTGTTCTGGCCCTGTTCCACAAGAACCCGAATATCTCTTACTGTACTGTCCATATGATTGTTTGTTACTTTCCTATGAAAGTAGATTCTTCAAGGTTTGTTTACATAATTTATTCACTATTTAATTCCATTCCTACTATTTTAGTGATTTTCCAAATCTACGTCACTGCTGCTGTCAGCATCTACCTTTAAGGTAGGCTTTACCTATTTCATGGTTCAACTAGCCCTTTTTGCATACATAGCACAATTTATGAAAGTGATTAACCATCCCCGTGGCCAATCCTTGTCAAGCATATCCACACTAAATGATTATAACATTATACTTAAACACATATAAGCCATTTTCACATGGCTATCCAAAACTTATACATCACATAAAGTACTCGAAAAACAACAATGGGTCGTCCTATACATGCCATATCAAAATTCAACCAAAGAGTACCCATAAGAGCCTTTGATAGTGTGGGCGACTTCGACGTCAAGATCCCGAGTCCGATAGCTGGAGAACCAAAAAATCTATAAAACAGAGGAGCAATGGAACGAAGTAAGCAATTTATGCTTAGTAAGTTTTGAGCAAGAAATCCCAGTATAAACAAAGAATAACACACATTTAGCTAAATGGAATATTTCATAATACGCAATTTACCGATATCAAACTTGCTTCACAACATTCACAACCCTTATGTACATACACAATAGACTAACTTAGCCGAAGGCCGGTAGCTCGTTTATCAACTGAGCGAACATTTATTTGTAAGGGCTCGATTAAATTCAACACATACGTAACATATCCCATATTGGGATGTTTTTCGGTATCGCTGGAATTTTACAGCAAGCTCATTCATTACCAATCACGTACCTTCGGGATTTAACCGGATATAGCTCCTCGTTCAAATGCCTTCGGGACATAGCCCGGTTTAGTAACTCACACAATGCCTTCGGGACTTAACCCGGATTTAATAACTCGCACGAATGCCTTCGGGACTTAACCCGGATTTAGTATCTCGCACAAAGGCTTCGGATCTATCCGGATATTCCTTAGCAAAAGCTGGACTTAGCCCGGACATCATTTCAATTATATTCATTGCACCAGCATATTTCATCGTCTCCACACATAGAGCATGATTTAATCACATTGTAATTTAAGCTTTCTTACTCAAGAACTTACCTCGGGTGTTGTCGAACGATTCCGCTAGCTATTCAACCACTTTTTCCTTCCCTTTATCGGATTTATTTCCCCTTGCCTTTGAGCTTAATCAAACAAATAAATTGATTTCATCATTTAGGCATCAAAAAGATGAACACAAGGCACTTAGCCCATATTTATACAACATTAAACAAATAAAAATCATCAAAACAATGCAACAATCATGCATCACCCACATACCACATATAACAATTGTCTTCCCCTTCCGATATGCATGTCATTATTTAGGTCGATCCTCATAGACTAATATCACACAAA